>NC_140238.1:26841712-26854212 GCF_949987555.1 Borostomias antarcticus | reverse complement strand
CATTCTCAGCTAAAGGAAAATAGTAGAGTAGATTTTCCAGGGCAACACACCATCTTCCAGGACATTTTACTTTTTCTCTTATTTTCCATGTGTTTTCCATGACTGGAAATTAGTCACCTGTTCCCTGCGTGGGAACCCTGATGTACAGTAAGTGATGTGTGTATGTGTGTGTGTGTGTGTATGCGTGTGTGTGTGTGTATGCGTGTGTGTGTGCATGTGTATGCGTGTGTGTGTGTGAGTGTACCATGGCTGTAGTATCCGTCAGAGTCTGGCAGGCTGTAGGCAGGTCTGCTGTTGCTGAGAGGAAGGGAGGGAGGCAGCTCCTCGTCAGACTCAAACCCACTGCCAAACAGGGTGCTGGACCAGGGAGACACCGCATTACTACACTGCCCTGGAGCTGGCCTACCTGTTTACCTGTATGTGTGTGTGTGTGTGTGTGTACTGTACTGTATGTGTGTATGTGTGTGTGTGTGTGTTCATGCTTCTTTGTGTCTACTATGTGTGTGTCTATGCATGCTTGTGTGTGTGGGTGTGTGTGTGCATGCTTCTTTGTATCTACTATGTGTGTGTCTATGCATGCTTGTGTGTGTGTGTGTGTGTGTGTGTGTGTGTGTGTGTGTGTCTCCTCACAGGCTGGCGTTGCCTCTGACCCTGCTGGGGTCCTCGGCGCTGATGATGAAGCAGCTCTTCTGTTTGGGGAAGTTGTCAGGAAGCTCCAGGTCTGCGATCAGATCCATGACATAATCATGGCCTGCTAGCTCCGCCCACTGTCCATGCTCCTTCATCAACACAGAACAGCCCCTCCACGCCCCTGACATGCCCCTGAGGGAGTAGAACTTTATTGATAATCACAGTAAAATATTACAATCCAAACGCTATAGTGAACATTTGAAAAATTACTGATCTACAGTATTCTTGAAAAATCACTGCTGGCAAAAACAAACTGTCTTGGGATTATTTAAAATAACATTAACCATCTAATACTGCAAGCTAAGATAAAGATAATATTTCTGAAGATGAAATCAGTCTTTATTGTAAAGATTGTCAGGAATAAAATTCAGTGGAGCAAAATATTTCCAAACAGATATTAAGTGTTTTGAAATGACACGTCAGATCATCGGGGGCCATAGATGCATACCACACGCACACACACACACACACACACACACACACACACACCTGTGGCGTAGGACATCTCCGGCCAGGTCAGCTCCACTGGTCCAGGAGTGGACAGGACACAGGAAGGACACGCCTACAAACGAGAGAGAGAGAGAGAGAGAGAGAGAGAGGGATGGAGGGATGGTGAGTGAGGAAAGAGAGGAAGAGATAGCCACACTTCCAGATAACATCGATCTTGAACCTGGCTCTGGCAGCTATAAATAATCCCCATCCCTTTGTGTAAGGAATCCAGCCTGACCAGAGCGATGCCAGCTGCGCTCCTCACCATCAAAGCAGTGCACCTGCAGCACCATGTTAGCCCTCTTCCTATTGGCCGTCCACTCCAGCAGGGACAGCGGATAGGTGCGCGCAGTCTCAGGGGCGGACCCGGATCCCAGCTGAGATTTCTGATTGGCCTGGATCAGTCTGTGCTGCAGGAGCGCCTGGCAACCGTCAGGGGCGTGGTCAGACACAAACCTGCAGGTCAGGACAGGTATGTAGGAGCGAACAGGTAAAAGGTTGGTAAAATAAAATAAAAACGTGTCTGCCATTGAGAACATATTCTGTGTGTGTAGATGTTCTTACTTGAGCAGATGTTTAAACATCCTGGACGAGGGGCTGAAGGTACACACACAGGCCAGCAGCAGCAGCCAGCCCCTCTCTGCGTTCTCTTGGTTGCTGTTTCTCCACACCTGATTGGCTATCTGGGCCAGGATCTCGTCCCGAAGGCCTGGAGAGGACACGCCCCTCTGGAGGATGTAGTTCCCAAACAGGTTCTCCTGAGCCCCGTTCAGGTGAGGATCCCCCATGAACCTCAGAACCTAGAGCACACAGGAACACGGAACCTCATCTAATACATAGGTCAGGCAGGAAATGTGGCTGAGCAGACAGGAAGAGGAGGTCCCACCATGATGAATACATCCAGAGCTTCCTGTCTGAGGTCGTCGTCTGTGCGCGTCAGCGGCGTTTCCAGGGGAGCTGTCAGCATGCCGAACTTGGGGTCCTACAGAGACAGAGGTCAGGGGTCAGGGTGAACTGGGTGGGGCCAAAATGCAAGTTCATCCCCCCCCACCCCAAACTAAGCTTGTGAGGGGGTGGAAGGGTTAGTTGTGTGACGGGGTAGTTGTGAGAGGTTATTTTTAAGGGGGTAGTTGTAGGGGGGTAGTTGTGCGGGGGTAGACAGTTGTAAGGAGGTACGTTGTATGTTGGTAGTTGTGTAAGGGGATAGTTATGAGGGGGTAGTTGTAGGGGTGTAGCTGTGAGGGGGTAGTTGTGTGAGGGGGTAGTTGTGAGGGGGTAGTTGAGTGAGGGGGTAGTTTTAGGGGTAGTTCTAGGGGTGCAGTCAAGAGGGGTAGTTGTAGGGGTAGTTGTGTGAGGGAGGGGTATTTGTAAGGGGGTAATTTTAGGGGTATAGTTGTGAGGGGATAGTTTTAAGGGGGTCCCTTGGGGCAACTGGTTGCCCTGTCACTCCGAGGCCCCTGCGGTCGATCAACACAGTCCTGGCCCCGCAGTGGTGGAATGAACTGCCCACTTATGTCAGAACAGAGTTGCTGCCCATCTTTCTCTGCAGGTTCAAAACTCACCTCTTCAAGAAGTACTACCAGGATCCTCCCTCTTAAGCACCTATTGTATTTATATTTTGCACTTTGGCTTTAGCACTTTGTCTTTAGCACTAGATTATGCTCTTAGCCTTAGTTCTGGTGAGTAGTAGGACTACCTATGTTAAATGCAATTATTGTAAGTCGCTTTGGAAAAAAGTGTCTGCTAAATGACTAATGTAATGGCTGACTGTAAAATGTAATGGGTAGTTGTAGGGATGTAGTTGCTGTAGTCGTGAGGAGGTAATTGTAGGGGTGTAGTTTTAGGGGTAGTTGTAAGAGTGTAGTTGTGAGGGGGTAGTTGTATGGGTGTGTTTGTGAGGGGGTAGTTGTAGGGTGTAGTTGTGAGGGGGTAGTTGTAGGGGTGTAGTTGTAGAGCTATAACTGTAAGGGGGTAGTTGTGAGGGGATAGTTGTAGGGATGTAGTCGTGAGGGGGTAGTTTTAAGGGGGTAGTTGTATGGGTGTAGTTGTGAGGGGATAGTTGAAAGGGGGTAGTTGTGAGGGGTTAGTGGTTACCTTGAAGTAGACCTGCACGTAGCGTAAGAAGGGGTAATTGTTGATGTCCAGGGGCAGAGTGAGCTCAGCCTCCACCTGGACGTGAGGCGCCTGGAGAAGAGCCAGACAGTCTGAGTGTAACTCTCTACCAACTAGAGAGAGAGAGAGGGAGAGAGAGAGAGGGTGAGAGAGAGAGAAGAGTGGGGGTGAATGTGGAACCTCATACAGGTGTGTGGGTAGTAGTGAAGAGATGCAGGTGCACGCGACATGTCCGACAAACACACACATTCACAGACACACACACACTCACACAAACACACACACTCACACAGACACACACACACAGACAAACACTCACACTCACACAGACCTGCTGCTGCCTGAAGCAAAGCGCCCAGCTCCGCCGGGATCGCGAGGTGCGTGACGTTCACCACCTCCCTCTTATTCAGCTCCTACACACACACACACACACACACACACAAACACACACGCACACGCAAACGGACACCGAAGATTGCGTCATAGTGAGTGGTCTACCCGAGGCTTTGCGAATAACATGAGTGACTTTGAACTTTTTTCTCCTCACCATCTCTCTTCTCCTCCTCTCTTCCTCGGCCCTCCTCCTTCCTTCCAGCTTCAGCTGCAGACAACAACGGAAAGACAAGCACTTGCAACATGGCGTCTCGGTTGAGTCCATCCTGTAATTCTAGAACGCCTCCCGGCAGCAAGGGTTCTGGGGTTGCGTACCTTGATGTATCTCTTACGGTTGACGTACATGTGGATGAGGGATCGGAACCTGACCAGACTCGCGCACATTCTCACATACCGCTTCCTGGGGACAGAGGGAGACAGAGGGCTGGCTAGTTGTGGGCTCTGCAATAGCTGTAACCCAATGTCCAGCTTTAACAGAGAAGTAAAGCATTCGGCTTTCCTTATCATTAGGAGTTCTATTGGCTTAGTCGGCAGTATGGTGTGGGCTCTATCAGTTAAAGGAAAATGCTCGTTTTTGACAACCTGGACCTTATTTACGACATATTATAAGAAGTTTGACTCACCGAGATCACTTTTGTGTTGTTCGGAGGCCTGTAGAAGAAATTTAAAATCCAGCGCGAGCCAGTATATCCATGTAATGGCGTCCGACGGGGCAACGGGAATGCAGTTTCTCAAAATCCATTTTCGGCCACTAAACGGTTGTTTTCATCAATCAGATTGCATGAATCGACAGTTGAGATTCCTCTACGCGAGCCATTGTTGTTTTGGTTTTCAAATACGTGGTCTTTAGCCTCTGTAATATGATCTTTACACGCCTCTCCCCCACTTGCTCCAGCACGCATGCGCACAGGCCAGCGCGCAGACTGGCTATTCTCCCTCACATTCTCTGCGCTACGATCGTTGTTGGTGCCGAGAATATTGTCGTCGTCATTCGTCAGCAACAATCCGATCGTAGCGCAGAGAATGTGAGGGAGAATAGCCAGTCTGCGCGCTGGCCTGTGCGCATGCGTGCTGGAGCAAGTGGGGGAGAGGCGTGTAAAGATCATATTACAGAGGCTAAAGACCACGTATTTGAAAACCAAAACAACAATGGCTCGCGTAGAGGAATCTCAACTGTCGATTCATGCAATCTGATTGATGAAAACAACCGTTTAGCGGCCGAAAATGGATTTTGAGAAACTGCATTCCCGTTGCCCCGTCGGACGCCATTACATGGATATACTGGCTCGCGCTGGATTTTAAATTTCTTCTACAGGCCTCCGAACAACACAAAAGTGATCTCGGTGAGTCAAACTTCTTATAATATGTCGTAAATAAGGTCCAGGTTGTCAAAAACGAGCATTTTCCTTTAACAGTCAAAATGTTGTAAATGCTACAGCAGGCAGCGGGTTCTATTTTTCCGGCAGCAGGTTGTGGGTTCTATTCATCTGTCTGTGTGTCTGTCTGTCTGTCTGTCCGTCCGTCCGTCCGTCCGTCCGTCCGTCCGTCCGTCCGTCCGTCCGTCCGTCCGTCCGTCCGTCCGTCCGTCCATCATCCACCCACCCACCCACCCACCCATCCATCCATCCATCCATCCATCCATCTATCTATCTATCTATCTATCTATCTATCTATCTATCTATCTATCTACTGTATCTACAGTATATATCTATCTGGCAGCAGGCTGTATGTTCTGTACCTGGCGAGGAAGCCTCCGCACTGGGCCTGGAAACCAATGATCTTGTTGCGGAACTCCTTGTAGCGTTTCCTGACGAAGAACATGCGTGTGTAGCGCTGCAGCGTGAGGGCCGCCACGTGCCGCACACGCTCACGCTTGCACTCCAGCAGCTGGTACACATCCTCCTTCAGGAAGAGCTGGCGTGCACAGACAGGACACACACTCAGAAGAGCACAGAACAGCGCATCTCTGTAGGGCTCAGGGGGAGGTCAGGTGGAGGTGAGGGGGAAGTCAGATGGAGGTTAGGTGGAGGTCATGGGGAGGTCAGGTGGAGGTCATATATAGGTCAAGTGTAGATCAGGTGTAGGTTAAGTGGAGGTCAGGTGGAGGTTAAGTGGGGGTCAGGTGGAGGTAATGGAGAGGTCAGGTGGAGGTTAAGTGGAGGTCAGGTGGAGGTCAGGTGGAGGTCATGAAGAGGTCAAGTGGGGGTCAGGTGGAGGTCATGTAGAGGTCAAGTGGAGGTCAGGTGGAGGTCATGTAGAGGTCAAGTGGGGGTCAGGTGGAGGTCATGGAGAGGTCATGGGGAGGTCATGGGGAGGTCAGACTCATAGGAGTGTCTTACCTTGGTGACTCCTACATGGAAGGACCCCGGTCTGAGAGGGCAGAGTTTACTAAGCATGATGACACAGTTCTCTCCTTCTGGGGCTGGGGGCTGCTTCATGCCCACCAGAGACTTATACCTGGAACACATACACACACACACACACACACACACACCGTCGCACACGGAGATACACATACAAATCTTCTGAAAACTCCATCCCTTCATGGTATTAGGTACAGTATGTACAGTAGTGCATAAATGTGCAACCTGAAGAGGAAGACGTGGAACGGCAGTCTGACAGGGAAGCCCTCTCTTCTGATCCTGATGGTCTCCAAGATACCAGAATACCGCAGCTGACTGCCGACCATGTCTGATTCAAACACGCCTGGCTCCTACACACACACACACGCACACACACGCACACAGTACAGGTGCATCCCAAAAAGTTAGAATATTGTGAAAAAGTTCATTATTTTCCGTAATTTAATTCAAAAAGTGAACTTTCATGTATTCTAGATCCATTACACAAAGTGGAATATTTCAAGCCTTTTTTGTTTTCATCTTTATGATTGTACAGTATGTTCATTTATACACTCAATACTTGGTCGGGGCTCCTTTTGCACAAATTACTGCATCAACGTGGAGCGTGGCATGGAGGCAATCAGCCTTGAAATATTTCACTTCATGTGTAATGAATCTATAATATATGAAAGTTTCCCTTTTCGAATTAAATTACGGAAAATAATGAACTTTCCACAATATTCAAATTTTCTGACATGCACCTGTACATGCATATTCACAAGATACAGAAGAGTATTGTACACTACAGCACCAATACACAGTAACAGACACAGACACAGACACACACACACAGACTGCAGTACTCCGTCACCTTCTTATTGTTTGGCTTTATGCAGCGTACAAAAAATGGATTGCACCTGAGGATGACGAGAGGAAAACTGGATGAACAACACAGAACAAACAGACCCTCTCTCTCCCTCTCTCCCTCGCTCTCTCCCTCTACCTCTCCATCTTCTCCACCAGTTGGAGCAGCGACAGCTGGAACTTGGTGCTGACGGTTTGGAGCTGGTACCGCCGGGTCGTGGTGCTGCTCTTCCTCACCTGGCCTCTCGGCTGGCCCAAAGCCTCGGCGTGACCCAGGAAGAGGTTGGACACCATCTGCACCCGGAGACAGAGGCATGCCTTCAGCAGACCATCCGCGGTGACCACCTTATTTAGTTGATGTGTACAGTATGGTCCATGTGGGAATCAGACTCACAAAACTAGTACAAAATACAGTTTAAACTCCTGTCTATCCGACGTGAGTGAACAGGTTCCCCCTCTCACCTTGTTCTTGCTCTGGGTGAAAAGGTCCAACACATCCTGCCGGACCTGGTCGTAGTTCTTATCTAGGAACTTGTACACCTGCAGGGGAGCAATGAGAGGTGAGTACACTCGGCAGGTGACCAATGAGAGGTGAGTACACTCGGCAGCGGCAGGTGACCAATGAGAGGTGAGTATACACGGCAGTTGACCAATGAGAGGTGAGTGCACTCGGCAGGTGACCAATGAGAGATGAGTATACACAGCAGGTGACCAATGAGAGGTGAGCGCACTCGGCAGGTGACCAATGAGAGGCTATTGTATCTTCTGGATGACCAATGGGAAGCATCATACCTCGTAGGTGACGCGGCCAGCGAAGTGTTTGATGGTGAACTCTGGGAGGGGCAACTTTGGCTTCAGGTACAGCGGGTTGTTGCCATGGTGATAGTGACACTTCTGGAGGAAGGTATGGTCCGTCGCCTGGCAACACAGGAATATAAAACGATGTGTGTTTGCTTATTTGTGAGTGTGTGTGTGCGCGTGTGTGTTTATGTGTTTAGTATCAGAGTTCTGGCAGACATCCGGCCCACCTGAGGGAAAGAGCTCTGGTCGTCAAGGATACGTAGTATCCCATGGGGCTTAGCGGCGATGAGGTCAATGCAGGGCTGGTTGTCGCTGAAGGGGATGTCCTGCCAGGGGATCTGCTCTCTGCTGTACTCCTCCTGAGAGAGCAGGACACAGAATGCTCTGCAAGGCTTCATATAGGATTCATAATGCTCTCTGCAAGGCTTCATATAGGATTCATAATGCTCTGCAAGGCTTCATATAGGATTCATAATGCTCTCTGCAAGGCTTCATATAGGATTCATAATGCTCTGCAAGGCTTCATATAGGATTCATAATGCTCTCTGCAAGGCTTCATATAGGATTCATAATGCTCTGCAAGGCTTCATATAGGATTCATCATGCTCTCTGCAAGGCTTCATATAGGATTCATAATGCTCTGCAAGGCTTCATATAGGATTCATAATCATCTGCAAAGCTTCATACAGGATTCTTAAGGCTTTATAAGACTTCATAATGGTTTCATAACACTCTAAAATTCTTCTTAGATGCTTCATAATATCATTAAGCCTCTTGAACATTAGGCAGCATTAGAGGCAATAATACTGTAGATGATTGTCCATGAAGATGATAGTTAATTAAACACTGTGGTTTTATAATGTGTGTGTGTGTGTGTGTGTGTGTGTGTGTGTGTGTTTGCGCTCACGTGTGTGTTTGTGTGTGTGATGGCTCACCTGCTCTTCCCTGAATATGATCCTATTGAAGAAGAACTGCAGGTACTCATTTGCATAATTAATGCAAAGTTGCTCAAAGCTGTTGAAGGCCAATTCCTGTTAGACACACATACACACACACACACACACACACACACACACACACACACACACACACACACACACACACACAGTTTTTCTTCACAGTTTGTCTGTCAGAGGTGTGATTATTCTCCAGTCTTTCATTTCACTATCAGCTGAGCAGAGCCAGGAGTCAACCAAGAGGGGGGCTGGGTGGAGAAAGGGAGAAATGGAGAGGAGGAGAAGGAGAGACAGGTGGAGGTAGCAGACAGGAGAGACAGGTGGGGGTAGCAGACAGGAGAGACAGGTGGAGGTAGCAGACAGGAGAGACAGGTGGGGGTAGCAGACAGGAGAGACAGGTGGAGGTAGCAGACAGGAGAGACAGGTGGGGGTAGCAGACAGGAGAGACAGGTGGAGGTAGCAGACAGGAGAGACAGGGAGAGAGGGTAGGGCGGTGTTAAGGCATGCACCATGTCATCACATACAGTAGTACTGTACCTCCAGGTTGCATACTGTACGTCAAGGGTGAAGATGAGGTCACCTCGGTTCTCGGACAGAAAAAGGGATGGAGACGGGGATGAAGAGAAGGAGAGAGGGAGTGGCGGAGAGAGAAGGAGGGGTAGATGAGGGAGGGCTCTACCTCGAAGCCGTAGATGTCTAAGATGGAGATGGAGATGGCGTGTTGGCGAGGGTACACCTGGCCGTTGATCCTCTCCGTCAGCCAATGGAAGAGCAGAGAGTACAGGATCTTGGCAACAGCATCTCTGGAGAGGCAGAGAGAGAGAAAGAGAGAGAGGGAGAGAGAGAAGGAGAGAGAGAGAGAGAGAGTTAGCCTTCTAAATCTTAAAATTCTAACAGGTAGTTGACATGTTATGATGAGTCAGCAGACTGACCTGGCATCCACAGCACTCTCCACAGTCAGGGGCGTGTAGATCTTCTCTCTCATCGTCTCCTGCGTGGAGAGGAGGGGGTTAAACGCAGCTCTGGTCTGGTCAGTAGGTCAGGACTAAGGTACAGGTTTCATCTGGGCCATCATGTCATTTAGATCCATTATTGGTTCTTTTTCATGTAAACAAATGCTGTTTGTCACGACTCCCATCGTGACAGTGTCAGCAAACACAACAGCACAACATCCTTAAGATGGCAAGTCCTGTAGTGGATCTCTGTATTCTCTCTCCCACTCCCCTCTCCCCCTTCTCTCTCCTTCCTCTCCCCATCCCCCCCTCTTTCTCTCCTTCCCCTCTCTCTCTCTCTCCACCCCTCTCTAGTTGAGATGTACTGTAAGTGTCTGATCAGGTCAGATAAGACATACTGTAAGAGCTAATCTGCTGTCCTCTACCTGACCACCTGAGGAACATACTGTAGGTGTGCCCTTTCTCTCTCTAGTGGACGGAGAACCTATCCATGCTTTTATCACAGGCTAACTTGATTACCGCAATGCTCTCCTGTCTGAACCTATACCCAAGAAAGCAATGGTCAGCTGCAAAACATACAGAATGCAACAGCACGAGTACTGACCAGGACCAGACATTGAGCACACATAACCCCCAGTTTTAAAGTCTTTGCATTGGCTTCCTGTGAGTTTCAGGATTGATTTTAAATGATTTTATTAGTTGTTAAATAAATCCATGACTGTGCAGCGCAATATATACTGTATGTCAGACATGTTTTTAAGGTATGAGCCCTGTAGAGTCCTGTGGTTCTCTGGTACTGGTCTTCTAACTACACCAAGGCCCAGGACTAAGAAATATGAAGAGGCAGCTTTTAGCTTTTATGCACCCAGGCTCTGGGATAGCCTGCCGAAAAGCTTGAGGGGGCCTGAAACTGTGGATATTTTTTAAAAAGCTCTTAAAACACACCTTTTTAGTCTTGCTTTCTGATGCTCTTAGTATGTTAGTCTATTTTACACTCAGTTTCATTTATTTATTATGCTTACTATTTATTTATGTATTTATTTTATTTATGCCTTGTTTATTTATTTATTCCATTTTAATTTTGTTGTGAAGTGCACTGTGTTGCATTTATGTCTGAAATGTCCTATACAAAATACATTTGATGGACTGATCGGACGGACCAATGGAACAGGAGGAGACAGTCTCCTCCCCTTTCCTCTGCCCCTCCTACTCTCCACCTCTCTGCTGATATCTCCTCCCTCTATCATCTACCTTGGAGAGTGCACAGCCTCTCCTGTTACATAGTAATATATACTCTAGCACCTTCTTTAATTAGCAAAATTACCCCAATTACACAGAGCCCTGTGTGTGTGTGTGTGTGTGTGTGTGTGTGTGTGTGTGTGTGCATGCGCGCGTGGGTGTCTTTGTGTATCCTATAGGTTCTCTTGAATAGCTTATACACCAGACTCCCATGACTCATTCAGTCATCTCATTTAGTAAGCATTGAAGAGTCTCTCTCTCTCTCTCTCTCTCTCTCTCCCTCCCTCCTCTATCTTTCCATCATCATGTTCTCTGTTGGTTCTACAGCTGTCCTGGACTACAGCCTGTTTCAACTGGGATGGAGCTGGACCTGGGCTTTGGAGCTGGGGAGGACCAGATCGTACCAGATATTGTCAGAACAGAGAAAGGAGGACAGAAGTACAGAAAGGAGATTGACTGAAGTCCCTAGTCCAAGGACCCTGCTGGAACAGAGAATCTTCAACCTATGGTTGAAGCATATTGGTAATCTAACAAAACTAAGCTCCCTTGGACGACAGAGGAAATTGGGCTTGATGCTGCTGGATGAACAGGATGACCAAACAAGCAGGATGAGACCCTAAGAGCCAACGGAACGTGACACTGGTCTGTCATCTTCTACTACCCTCCTCTTACTGAACCCTCCTCCTACCGGACCCTCCTCCTACTGGACCCTCCTCCTACTGGACCCTCCTCTTACTGGACCCTCCTCCTACCGGACCCTCCTCCTACTGGACCCTCCTCCTACTGGACCCTCCTCCTACTGGACCCTCCTCTTACTGGACCCTCCTCCTACTGGACCCTCCTCTTACTGGACCCTCCTCCTACCGGACCCTCCTCCTACTGGACCCTCCTCCTACTGGACCCTCCTCCTACTGGACCCTCCTCCTACTGGACCCTCCTCCTACCGGACCCTCCTCCTACTGGACCCTCCTCCTACTGGACCCTCCTCTTACTGGACCCTCCTCCTACTGGACCCTCCTCTTACTGGACCCTCCTCCTACCGGACCCTCCTCCTACTGGACCCTCCTCCCGGTTAACTGACAGGAGAACCACTCAACAATATCACATGACTACTCCTCTTTGCCATTGGGAGCAAGAGAGTAATAGAAATGTGTTGTTGGATATGGCACGGGCAGTTAATATGTAAGTACAGAGTGTTGTGTGTGTGTGTGTGTGTGTGTATGTGTGTGTTTGTGTGCGTAGGTTTGTGTGTGGGTGTAGCAAGATGCCCTAAAATAAACAAACCTGATTAATTATTTGTATCATCCGCACTAGCTAGTGTAACTCTTCACCTTACGCTGTGGAGTCAGGATGGCATCAACAACACTGTACCTCCGGGCTGCTACTGTAACATCAGCGGGGGTCAGGTGAGCCTGGTCAGGGCACGGACTCACAAAACACATCACACTAGAGCTCTGTTCCAAACCATCCCTATTACAGAAATAGTGGAGCATATAGTGTGTTCGCAATTTTACTGTGGTGTCAAAATTCTCAACGATTTATTTGGTTCACTATATAGTCCACAAGACAATACCCACAATTCACAGCAATTTCTAGTGAACAGAGGATGTACCTTGCCATTTCTCGTTCAATACACTACATAGGGAATAGTGAGTGAGTGA
>NC_140238.1:26554212-26836712 GCF_949987555.1 Borostomias antarcticus | reverse complement strand
AGAGGAGCTTTGGAGAGGTGTAGAGAGGTGTAGAGGAGGTAAAGAGAGGTCTAGTGGAGGTATAGAGGAGGTGTAGCAGAGGTATAGAGAGGTGTAGCGGAGGTATAGAGGAGGTATAGAGAGGAGTAGCGGAGGTATAGAGAGGTTAGCGGAGGTATAGAGAGGTGTAGCGGAGGTATAGAGAGGTTAGCGGAGGTATAGAGGTGTAGCGGAGGTATAGAGAGGTTAGCGGAGGTATAGAGGAGATGTAGAGAGGTGTAGCGGAGGTATAGAGAGGTTAGAGGAGGTGTAAAGAGATGTAGAGGAGGTATAGAGAGGTGTAGCGGAGGTATAGAGAGGTTAGCGGAGGTATAGAGAGGTGTAGCGGAGGTATAGAGAGGTTAGAGGAGGTGTAGAGAGGTGTAGCGGAGGTATAGAGAGGTTAGCGAAGGTGTAGCGGAGGTATAGAGAGGTGTAGTGGAGGTATAGAGAGGTTAGCGGAGGTATAGAGGACGTGTAGAGAGGTGTAGCGGAGGTATAGAGAGGTATAGAGAGGTGTAGAGATGTAGCGGAGGTATAGAGAGGTGTAGTGGAGGTATAGAGAGGTGTAACGGAGGTATAGAGGTGTAGTGGAGGTATAGAGAGGTGTAGTGGAGGTAGAGAGAGGTTAGCGGAGGTGTAGAGAGGTGTAACGGAGGTATAGAGAGGTGTAGTGGAGGTATAGAGAGGTTAGTGGAGGTGTAGAGAGGTGTAGCAGAGGTATAGAGAGGTGTAGTGGAGGTATAGAGAGGTTAGCGGAGGTATAGAGAGGTTAGCGGAGGTGTAGAGAGGTGTAGCGGAGGTATAGAGAGGTGTAGTGGAGGTATAGAGAAGTTAGCGGAAGTGTAGAGAGGTGTAGCGGAGGTATAGAGAGGTGTAGTGGAGGTATAGAGAGGTTAGCGGAGGTATAGAGAGGTTAGCGGAGGTGTAGAGAGGTGTAGCGGAGGTATAGAGAGGTGTAGTGGAGGTATAGAGAGGTGTAGTGGAGGTATAGAGAAGTTAGCGGAAGTGTAGAGAGGTGTAGCGGAGGTATAGAGAGGTGTAGTGGAGGTATAGAGAGGTTAGCGGAGGTATAGAGGAGGTGTAGAGAGGTGTAGCGGAGGCATAGAGAGGTGTAGCGGAGGTATAGAGGGGGTGTAGAGAGGTGTAGAGGAACTTAAGAGTGGTGTATCTTACGGAGGATTCTCTCCCAGAGCGTGGCCCTTGTGCTGCAGCACCATGTCTGTACCGTAGATGTTGTACATCCTGTAGGGGTTCAGTGATACCAGGATACTGCCAATGTACGTCTGACAGAGAAGGAGAGACAGCGGGGAGGAGAAAGAGACAGACAGGTGGAGGGGGAGGGAGGGAGGGAGACAGGATGGAGAGGGAACGAGGGAGGGTCACTTATGTCAGTTTAGTGATCGAACTACCTTTTGCCAGTGATATGTGGAGCATAAATAATAAATGTTTAGGACTGAGTGTGTGTTCTGTTGAGGTCAGAGTGTTATTGAGAGACTCACATAGATCAGCTCCCTTTCAAACCTCTTCTTTAGGTTCAGTAACACAGCACTCTCCTGGAGCTCCCTGGAACACACACACACACACACACACAAACACACACGCATACACACACAAACACACACACACACACACACACAAGAAAGAGAAAGAAAGAAAGAAAGAAAGAAAGAAAGAAAGAAAAAGAAAGAAAGAAAGAAAGAAAGAAAGAAAGAAAGAAAGAAAGAAAAAGAAAGAAAGAAAGAAAGAAAGAAAGAAAGAAAGAAAGAAAGAAAGAAAGAAAGAAAAAAGAAAGAAAGAAAGAAACAGAAAGAAACAGAAACAAACAAACAGAAAACACAAACAGTTGAACATGTGTGAATGATGTGTGTATGTTTTTGTTTAACTATCCTTGGAGACCAAATTTCCCCACAAGGATAATGAAACAAGAAAAATCTCACTTGTGGGGGCATTTTGATGTGCCCCAAAAGGTTCGGGTTAATTTTATTGGCAAAGGTTAGGGTTTAGGTCTTGGGTTACTATTATGGTTAGTGTTAGGGGTCAAAGGTTATATTTAGAGTTAGGTTTATGGTTTAGGGTTAGATTTAGGGGTTTTCTGGGGTTTATAAATTAGGGTTAAGTTTAGGGTTAGAGTTAAGATTAGGGGTCAAAGGTTATGTTTAGGGTTAAGTTTACGTTTTATGGCTACGGTTAGGTGTAGGGGGCCCCCTAAGGATATAAAAACAAACCTGCATGTGAGTGTGTGTGTGTGTGTGTGTGAGTGAGAGTGTGTGTTCTTCAGTCCTCACTCCAACTGCGTCATGTCCTCCACTCCATCTTCCTCTGCCTGATCTCGGCAAACCATTCTGGGAAGTCTCCGGATAGCGTACATCTACAGACAGACAGACAGACAGACAGACAGACAGACAGACAGACATACTTAACATGTAAATCTACAAAAGGTTAGTGATACATCACAGAATTGCCTTTTATGTCATTACCGGCGCAGCTCTTTGTGCATGTCATAGCAGTGTGTGGCTCTCCTTTCTGAGTTCCCTCCCTATCACATATTGTTGTAATCCTACAGCAGTGCTACAAGATGTTCCACACAGTAGCACCATTACCTTATCATACCAGCTGCCCTGAGGTTCGCCCTCCCTGCTGGGAACCCACTCCCGCTCCGGGTCTTCCATCTCCCCTGGGGGAACCTGCCCGGCCCCCTGGGGCTCCAGCAGCTCCTCGTCCCGGTACATGGACCACTTACTGAGGTTCTGGACGGTGTTGTGGGGCAGAACCCTCTCGGCACCCCACACGTCCACCTCCCCTTCGCCCGGGCCTGGGGCGCCTCTCCCGGGGCCATGTGCCCAGTGCTGCTGGGGCATGACCACCGCGTACCTATCCTCCATCGTGGACGGCAGGCGGAAGGAGGCCCCGCGGAGGTGAGGGTTTTGCAAAGCGCTGGTGAGGGCCGGGCCTCTCTGGAGGGCACCCGGCTGGGTCAACGGGGTCCCGTCTGGGAGCCGATACTTGGCGCCACGGAGGTTCTGGTTCCGGAGGGCGTTGGAGAGGTCGAGGCCGGAGCTGGAGGAGGGCTCGGCCCTGGTCACAAAGCTTCCATCTGGCAACCGGTAAGTGGCCGACCGGAGGCTCTGGTTCTGAAGGGCGTTGGACAGGAGAGAGCGGGGCCCACCGGACTGGGCCTCACCAGGCCGGGTCAGAAAAGAGCCCTCCGGGAGTCTGTAGGAAGCCCCTTTGACATTGGTGTTGCGGAGAGCAGAGGACAGCGTCATGGAGGGGGAAGAGTCTGGAGACGGGGCCGTCTCTCTGGACAGGAAGGAGCCATCGGGGAGCCTGTAGGAGGCCTTCCGCAGGTCTGACCTCAGCAGGGCGCTGGATAACATGGGGGAGGAGGGGTCGCTCTGACCGGTCTGCTCCCCTGGCTGGGTTAGGATAGAGCCGTCCGGTAACCGGTAGGATGCCTGGCGGAGATTAGGGTTGAGGAGAGCGGAGGACAGCATGGGAGAGGAGGAGGTGGATGGTTCAGGCTCTCGCCTGGTGACCAGGGTTCCATCCGGTAGGCGGTAGGTGGCTTGTCGAAGACCAGGGTTGAGCAGAGCAGAGGACAGCATCGGAGAGGAAGGTTGAGGAGGTGACGGGTCATTTCTAGTGAATAGTGTCCCATCAGGTAAGCGATAGGTGGCTTGTCGAAGACTGGGGTTGAGCAGAGAGGAGGACAGCATCGGAGACGAAGGTTGAGGAGGTGACGGTTCGTTCCTATTGATTAGTGTCCCATCAGGTAAGCGATAGGTGGCTTGTCGAAGACTAGGGTTGAGTAGAGAGGAGGACAGCATCGGAGAGGAAGGTTGAGGAGGTGACGGTTCGTTCCTATTGATTAGTGTCCCATCAGGTAAGCGATAAGTGGCTTGTCGAAGACTGGGGTTGAGCAGAGAGGAGGACAACATCGGAGACGAAGGTTGAGGAGGTGACGGTTCATTTCTAGTGACTAGTGTCCCATCAGGTAAGTGATAGGTGGCTTGTCGAAGACTGGGGTTGAGCAGAGAGGAGGACAGCATCGGAGACGAAGGTTGAGGAGGTGACGGTTCATTTCTAGTGACTAGTGTCCCATCAGGTAAGCGATAGGTGGCTTGTCGAAGACTCGGATTGAGCAGAGAGGAGGACAGCATCGGAGAGGAAGGTTGAGGAGGTGACAGTTCGTTCCTATTGATTAGTGTCCCATCAGGTAAGCGATAAGTGGCTTGTCGAAGACTGGGGTTGAGCAGAGAGGAGGACAACATCGGAGACGAAGGTTGAGGAGGTGACGGTTCATTTCTAGTGACTAGTGTCCCATCAGGTAAGCGATAGGTGGCTTGTCGAAGACTGGGGTTGAGCAGAGAGGAGGACAGCATCGGAGACGAAGGTTGAGGAGGTGACGGTTCATTCCTAGTGACTAGTGTCCCATCAGGTAGGCGATAGGTGGCTTGTCGAAGGCCGGGGTTGAGCAGAGCGGAGGAGAGCATGGAGGGAGAAACCCCACCACCGCCTCCAGCGTCTGTCTGTGGTGCTGAGCCCTGTGACATCATCACGGAACCGTCTGGGAGGCGGAACGCCGCCCCTTGGAGGTGGGCAGTCTTCAAGCCCCCGGAGAGGAGTGGGGAGGAGATTCTGCTTCCTGGCCCCACCTCCTGTTGCAGAGGAGGAGGAGAGACGGGTGAGGGGTGTCTCTGCAGGGGAGAAGCGTAGGAGGCGCTTCTCAGCTGGGGGTTGAGCATGGCGCTGGAGAGGTGCGGCGAGGAGGGTAGGGATGCCTGGGCGTGCGAGAAGACGGGCGTGTAGAGGGAGGCGTTTCTCTGGAGGGGGGAGGAGTAGGAAGTGCCATGCAGGTCTGAGGTCTGCTGCAGCGCAGCATTCAGCGTCGGGGAGGAGAAGCCCTGGCTCATCTGCCCATCGGGTGACATCGCCTGGGTGCCAAGCAAGGGGGAGGGGCTCAGCGGGGGGTCATAGGTGGCATTCTGCAGATAAGGGTTCTGTAAGCCGCTGCCGAGGAGGGCAGAGGGGGCGGGAGGGAGGCGTGGGTCATACTGCGGCTGGGGGGAGGAGGGCTTCTGTAGGGGAGAATAGGGAGAGAGAGGGGGCTGAAATTGGTTTCCTTGAAACTGGGCGTTCTGGAGAGAGTTGGTCAGCAAGGGGGAGGGTCCCGGCTCCATGGTGTAGTCATACTGGGTGATGACCTGGGAGTGTGGTGGGACACTGGCAGGGTGGGGAGGTCTGAAGTAGGCAGGCCCCAGGCTCTGGTTACTCATGGCCCGGGGGAGGAGGGCCGAGGCAGGGTGCATGGTCAGGGGGGTGCGTGAGGGAAAGGGAGAGGGGTGAGGCGAAGGCGGTCTGCTTTGCAGTCCGCGTACAGAGGGCTGAGGAGACATAGGACCCATCTGTTTCATGGAGGGAGGAGGGTTCCTGGGCATGTGGACCAGCGGCTGCCCCCTCCCTACAGGTCTATGGAAGCCTCCCTGGGGGGTCCCGAAGCTCTTGGATTCCCTAAACCCGCCAGGTCTGGACCCGGTCCTGGCTACCATAGCGGGGGCCGCACCTCCCATCTGACCCACGGGTGATAGGGGGGGCACAGAGCCGCTGTGCACGGACGACCTGAAAGGAGCCACATTTTGGGTGAGGGGGGGTCCTTGCCTGCCCCTCCTCTGGAGATAAGGGTTACCTGGGGAGGGTTTGACTGCCCCCATGGGCACGTGACTGCGCCCCCCCACCCCACCTCTCAGCCTGCGAGTGGAGGAGCGAGAGGGGAGGGGCCGGCCGGAGATACGGGAGGGGGAGGGAGAGGAGGGGCGGTGGGGGGGAGAGGAGGGACGACTAGAGGGGGATAGGGGGCGAAACGTTGGAGACGGGGGTCTCTCTCCCAGAGGGGGGCTGCGTCTGTGAGGGGAGGGCTGCGGGGAGGGGGGACGTGTCGCGACGGACCCTTGCTTTCTCCTGTCAAACAGGCGTGGTCTAGTGGAAGGGGGGCCTGAGTCCCGGGGGGGCTGCTGTCTGTTGAAGGAAGGTCTGGGGGAGAGGGGGGGGCTCGCTCTCTTCCTCAAGGTCAGTGGGGAAGTCGGGGGGCTGGCCAAGGGGGAGCGAGGTTGAGAGGGGACCCTCCCAGGCCCGAAACCCCTTGTACCAGGGAGTGAGCCCCGGGCCTTGACGGACAACCCTCTCCTGGATGGCTGGGGGGAGGCGTGGGGGCTGGCCTTTCTCCTGCCAAGTGGAGAGGAGGGGGGTCTCGGGCCCGGCTTGGAGGGATGCGGGACCAACGGCCTCTTGGGGAGTCGGGGGGAGACACGGGGGTCTGGGAAGTCAGCCTGCGGCCCTAGGGGGTGAGGAGAGAGAGGGACGCCCCCTCTCACTGGAGAGACAGGCCTCATAGATAGCTGAGGGGAAGGGTGAGGGCTCAGGTGTCTCACTGGCATCGGCGAGTGCATCACCGAGAACTGTCCTACCTGCGGGTCGTATCTCTGAGTCATGGGGTTTTGGGGGAGCGACGGGGGGAATGCGGAGGGGCCAGGCATCACACCCACAGGGCCGAGGGAGAGGCGGCTTGGGGAGGCGGCGAGAGGGGGCTGCGGGGAGAATGGGGGGCGGGACTGCTGAATGAGCACCGCCGTCGGAGAGGGTCCGGGCCTGGGGAGCGTGGCGGCCTGCTGGCTGGGGAGGTACTGGGCCTGCTGGGGAGGGTAGACCGGGAGGAGGGGGGGTTGCTGCTCATATTGGAACTCTGACATCATATCCAGGTCGTTGAGGGTGAGGTGGGGAGAGTAGGGGTGAGGGTAGGGGGAGGCGGGGTGAGGGTAGGGGGAGGCTGGGTTCACCACGTCCAGCCTCTCTTTGCCAAACATCCTGACCTGGGGCCGGGGCACCCTGAACGGTTCCCGTGACCCCGGGTCAAACAGCTGCTCAGAGCCGTACAGCGGCCCAGGATCAGCCTCCATGGGGTGGGGGTAGGGCTGCTGGGGCTGATAGGGGCTATACACAGCAGGGTCTGCATAGCCCAGAGCAGGGTCACTGTACTGGGATGGGACTGGTTGGTAGGCCCCCTCATAACCAGAGTACATCATGTTCGGATTCGGCATCCCATAATATCCCGACTGGGTTTCGTAGTAATCATACATCTCGTTGGGGTCGTAGTACTCCCAGCCATTTCCGTAGTTACTGTAGTATCCATGCTCCCCCTCCACTGGATACAGCATTCCATCGTCGTAGTACTCCAGTCCATCGTCGCCGTAGTAACCATACTCTGGGTAATAGTAGCCCTCATCATAGTAACCGTATGGATCATAGTAATCGGCTTCCTCATCGTAGTACTCATATTCATTGTCATAGTAAAAGTTACCGTCATCGTCATAGTAACCATACTCGTCCTCCCATTGGTCGTCGTCGTAATAATCCTCTCCGTAGGGGTCGTAGGGGTTGTAGGTCTGGGGTCGTCTGAGGCAACCTTGGTGCATCCTCTGGTCGTAGTAGTCTTGCTCGTAGTCTAACTCATCCTCATCATACTCGTACGCCTCGTTGTAGTAGCCCCTCAGCCCCGCTCTAGAGTTCTTCCTCCCCAGAGCCCCTGCCCGGGCCCCCAGCCTTCCCTGGCCTTTAGAGGAAAGGAACTTCCCCGTTAGCCAGTTAGCCGCCCCGGCTATCTTCCCCAGCAAAGAGCCTCTATTCTTAAAGCCAGAGTCCTCAGCCTTCTTCTTCCCCCCAAACATCCCCTTAAAGGTGCTGCCCAGGCCTTTAGCCTGATCTGCGCTGGCCTTCCCCTTGTTCCCCAGGCTGGACAACAGCAGAGTCTTCTTCTCCTTGGGTTTCTCTTCCACAGGTGCGGACTTGGGCTTCCCGAAGCCAGCAAACATCTTGGTGGTCCCCAGGATCTGCTTGGCGCTGGTCTTCTTCTTCTTGGAGAGCCTGAGAAAGAGACGCGAGGTATTCTTCAGGCCCCTCTTGGGCTGCGCCTTGGCCGGCGGCTGCTGCTTGGCGGGCATGGAGAACGGCGAGGACTTGCCCGTCAGGCCCGTCAGGGCTTTCGACGCCCCTTTCAGGTGAGAAACCTGCGGCTTCTGGACACTCGGGGGGGCGACCTTTTTCCTCTGGCCCTCGGCAGCAAAGCCCATCATGGCCTTGGAGGCTCCTGTGAGGTTGACGTTGCCCATCCTTTTCAGGTTCACGGCAGCCATGTTCTTCATCTGAGGCTTCCTGTCCACCTCTTCGTCGTCATTATCAGACGGCGGCGGCTGGCCACGCTTCGCTGGCTTAGCAATGGCCTTCATTGCCACAGCTTTAGAGGCTCCTTTCAGTGCCGCTTTCCCCTTGCCTTTGCCCGGAGCCTTGACCTCTTCTTCGCTCTGTTCATCCTCTTCGCTCCTCTCCACCTCCTCTTCCTCGGAGCCCTCCTCCGACTCGCTCACTGGTTTCTTCCCCTTCTTCCCATCATCCTTTCCCTTCCCTTTAGCCGGCTCCCCTTTCTTCCCTCCTTTCTTATCATCCTTCCCTCCTTTCTTGTCTTCCTTTCCTCCCTTCTTTGGCTCCTCCTTGCCCTTATTGGCTTTCGAGTCCCCTTTCTTAGGTGGCATTGTGACTCAGGACCAGAACCATTCTAGAGCGGGTCGGAGTGGTACCGGGCTAAAGCAGGTCGGCGTCAGTCTTGGTGTCGGCCCGTTCAGGGCAGATGGTCCAGATAGACTCACCAGCATCTCGTCCCGTCCACTGTTAAGACTCACCAGCATCTCCTCCTGTCCTACGTCCGTTCCGTCCGCCCGATGTCCCAGACACAGACACACCCTGCCTACCGCTCACCGTTCGTTAAAAGACTCCGTAATGTACACTTAAACTGCCCCAAACCAATGCTTTCCAGAACTCGATCTAGTAATACAGTCTGAATCTCAGCCATCTGCGCTTGGTCGTGTTACACCTTGAGAGAAGAACCAGGCAGGTCACTGTCCGCTAGACTGTACCTTATCAAGAGTAATAGCCTGGTCCGGGAATGTTCCCCTTAGGAGACTTAGCACATTGCTCCACAGAATCAGCGTACATCACGCTCACCCACTTGTTGAATATGGAAATCCTTCTGTGACGCATGTAACCAGTTAAAAAATATTCCACCACAGAATAAAGTATCACAAATTCCAAAGTCACTAAAAAATCCAGTAATCTTGCCTTTTCATAATTTCTACAAGGTAAAAAAAGTGACTACCACTGCTACCCCAAACACATCATCTTGGTACTCCTCTGTGGGTCTCCCATTGCTGCAGCGTCCTGTGGGTGCTGTGAGTGAGGCGAATCCTTGGCTTGGCTACTGCACAGGGTTTGGCAGGATTTCCGCCCCACACAGAGAGGTGTGTATGTGCATATAGGAGAGTCCCAGTGCTCAGGGGTGTCCTGCGCAGCAGTGTGTGTGTGTATGAGAGAGCCTGTGTGTGCGTAATTGTCCGTCTCCCACGTCAGCTCTCCTTTGTGTCTCGCTACAACCCTCCGCTTCGCTCCCGCCGAGACAAGACCACACTCTGGTTACTGAACTTCCAGCCCCCGTTCACCCCATCCACTGGCCTCGTCATAGCCTCCGAGAGGGTGTGTGTGTGTGCATGTGTGTGTGTGTGTTTGTGTTTGTGTGTGTGTGTGTGGGAGTGCCGTTATAGTTACAAAGGGCACCTTAATGTATCAGCTATACTGCCTTGAGGTAACCCTATCTGTGGGCTCATTTCTGTATGAATAATGTAGGCTGGCTGAGCTGTTGCTAAACTGTGTCTGAGAGGATACAGAGCCAAAACACAGAGCTGGAGCTGAGAGCGCAAGGCAAGAGAGGTCTTTTACCCTTACACACCTCACACACACGCACACACACAGACACAGACACAAACACGCACACACACGTACACACACACACACACACACACACACACACACACACACATACACACACAAACACAACCCACATACACACACACACGTAGACATGCACAGCTCTTTCACAACCATGCACACTTGCACCCCCCCCCCCCACACACACACACGTGCACGTGCACATGCGTGTGTATACACAGACTCAATGCAGAGGTATGGTATTCTAGACAAAACTTTTTTTTTTCAAGACTCTTTCAGTCTGAGATGATAGTAGTAGTAGTAGTAGTAGTAGTAGTAGTAGTAGTAATAGGCTAGTAGTAGTAGGCTAGTAGCAGTAGTAGTAGTAGAAGTAGGCTAGTCGTAGTAGTAGTAGTAGTAGTAGTAGTAGTTGTAGTAGTAGGCTAGAAGTCGTAGTAGTAGGCTAGTAGTAGTAGTCGTAATAGGCTAGTAGTAGTAATAGTAGTAGTAGTAGTAGGCTAGTACTAGTAGTAGTAGTAGGCTAGTAGCAGTAGTAGTAGTAGTAGGCTAGTAGTAGTAGTAGTAGTAGTAGTAGTAGTAGGCTAGTAGTAGTAGTAAGTAGTAGTAGTAGTGGTAGTAGGCTAGTAGTAGTAGTAGTATTAGTAGGCTAGTAGTAGTAGTAAGTAGTAGTAGTAGTAGTAGTAGGCTAGTAGTAATGCACTTTATTGATCCCAGTGGGGGAATTGCGATGTTGTAGAATCAAAATACAACAATATAACATGATTAATTTATGTAATAACACATCAGATATACATTTATAGTAGATACAAAATTCAAGATTCAAATTTACAGTAGACTAGATACAAAATATACAGAAATACAATTATATGGTACGTCGAGGACTTAGATAAATGCAACAACTACTATACAACTACAATTGTACAGTATACAGCTTTCGCACAGAGCCTCTCCCTCTTTCTCTCTGTCTCTCTCTCCTGTCAGTTGTGATGGTGTTGCATTGTCAGGGGGGGCACTACGTAAATGAATCATGTTCATTCATTGATGACTGGTTGATATTTCAGGAGGTCATGCCTGTGGCAGATATGCATATTTAATAGCTGCCCTGTATTCAGCCGACGCAACCTGGATAAAACATTAATCACTAGCAAGTCTAAATATACCAGGGGTTAACCCCACCCGGATCATAACCCACCTACATAATGTCACTAGACATGCTTACACTCTTATCAATATACTGTCTTTGTCATGGTCTTGCCCTTTTTGCCCATGTCTCTTGCCCATGTCTCATGTGTTCTCTCTCTCCAACCTCTTGTCTCTGTGTTCCCCTGTAGGTCCACTAGGCGTCCTCCTGTCCTCCCCCTTGGTGATCGCTCCCCTCTCTACCCAGCTGTCTCCCATTGAGTCATTAGTCCACGGGTGTATTTAGGCTGTTCTGTGTTTGTCATGTATTGTTGAGTTGTCTGTTACCCTGACTGTCAAGCCAAGCCATATTCTAGATAAAGTCCAAGTTTGGATTATTCTGAAAACCTGCCTCCATCTGTTTCATTCTCTGCACCACTGGGTCCACCTTTACGGTATTGCTAGTCCTGCGTGGGATAGAGGAGCTAACTCCACCCCTACTCTTGACTTGTTGATTAGTGCTTGTCTAAATAAAGATGTTCCAAACAACCACTGTCTGACTCATTGATTCAGTTGATTGTGTTTGGATTATCTGAAGTATTCTACACTGACTGCAACCGGAGACTGAATCTGAGCAGAAATCTGCATCACATGTCCTGTGACTCCAGCTATCTACAGATCTACCACACGACAATAACAACACCAGCACGTCAGCGTCATCTGTCTGAGACTGCTAGCCTGTGAATGCCAACATGAACCCTCTACGGCAATGGCCCAGATCATTTCTGTTCCGCAGAACCCTGTCCGACGCAGTTTTGAGCCACGGGTTCAGCCGGGTTCGTGGGCTCAGTAGCGTCAAAAAGGTTATAAGATGAGAACAGAGGGAAAGAAAGAGCGAGAAAGAGAGAGACAAAGAGAGGGAGAGAGGACAGAATCGGTCACTAAAGCCACCAGATATGGATCTGCTGTGTCTGATGTGTTCTGGTGATGTGTGACTGAGACTGTCTGTGATGTGTGACTGAGACTGTCTGTGACTCCAGTCAGGCCCGCCTCCAGGGAGGGAGCGAGAAGGGCCGGCGGAGAGGATGAGAGCTGGAGAAGGAGAGAAAACAACAGAGAAAGAGAGAGGAAAGGACAGGAGACATGAAGAAAGAGAGACCCTGAGTCTCTCTGTCCGCTGGCCAATCCCTGACAACGCGCTTTCAGCAAATGCACTCAGCGACATTGCACTAATAAATGAGATCACCTATCTAACAGCTACACAACAGCCAGTGAGCTCATTTAGTCATTAATACATGTGCACGCACACACACACACACACACACACACACACACACACACACACACACACACACACACACACACACACACACTGCCATTGAAAATAACTGTGCCCAGTGACAGAGAGGGAGACAAAGCTCTGACAACCAGCCCAGCTCAAACAACAATGACAGAAAATCCACCTTGGAAACAACCGTTGTCTTCAAAATGAGAGATGGTTAGAGTCAGCATCAGGTTACTTGTAAGCCTTTAAGTCCCCAATCACCCCCTTACCTTAGCCTCAGTATCAACACTGGGACTTGTCAATGAGGGGGACAAGACAACAGCTGAGCACACCCACACCTGCCTGAAAGATACATCAACACAAAATCCCAATCTACTGACTGTCCGTCAATAATAAGTACCTGTCTGTCTTTTTCTCACTGTCACTTTAATTTTCACAAAAAAAAACTATTTTTGTCCGTGGCTGTAAGCCAGCGCACCAATGATAGCAAATGTCCGGTTGTCACTCCTTCCCTCGCTCCCTCCCTGGCTTCCTGCCTGGCTTTCTCCGTCCCGTTGTTGACCTGCAGTTCTATGTTGCTACCACAAGAGGCAGATAGACTGCATTTACCGTTTTCGGCCACGAGAGGGCAGCAACAGGCTTAGATAGACTGTGATCCTTATTCAGTTTCAGCAATTCAATGAGTATTTGAGTTAGGCTATTTAGTTTATTATATTATAGACCCAATATGACGCGAGGGGGCGGAGTCTTTCCACCATGCCACTGTCCACGCCACGGACCCCACAAATCAGCCCCTGAGAGGGCTAGAGAAACACGGTCTTCACCGGTGGGGGCAGGTGGGTAGCCCGGAGAGGGCTCCACTGCCCCCGACCCAATATGAAGCGAGGGAGCGGAGTCTCGCCAACATGCCACGGACCCCACAACTCAGCCCTTGAGTGGGCTAGAGACACAGGGTCTTCACTGGTGGGGGCAGGTGGGTGGCCCGGAGAGAGGTACACTGTCCATGACCAGCTCTGACCCAAGGGGGCGGAGTCTCGCCATCACGCCACTATCCACGCCACGGATCCCACAACTCAGCCCCTGAGTGGGCTAGAGACACACTTATCTTCACCGGTGGGGGCAGGCGGGTAGCCCTGAGAGGGGTCCACAGCCCCCGACCCAATATGACACGAGCGGGCAGAGTCTTGCCACCACGCCACTGTCCACGCCATGGACCCCACAAATCAGCCCCTGAGAGGGTTAGAGAAACACCGTCTTCACCGGTGGGGGCAGGTGGGTGGCCCGGAGAGAGGTACACTGTCCATGACCAGCTCTGACCCGAGGGGGCGGAGTCTCACATCACGCCACTATCCGCGCCATGGATCCCACAACTCAGCCCCTGAGTGGGCTAGAGACCCACGGTCTTCGCCAGTGGGTGTATGGGGATTGCCCGGAAGTAACTGCACTACACCCGAACCGCTCTGATGCGAGGGGGCGGAGTCTCGCCACCACGCCACGGACCCCACAACTCAGCCCTTGAGTGGGCTAGAGACACAGGGTCTTCACTGGTGGGGGCAGGTGGTTGGCCCGGAGAGAGGTACACTGTCCACAACCAGCTCTGACCCAAGGGGACTGAAACAAGCCAGCCACGCACATAAGCCAGGCTGGACCTGGCCTGGTTGTATCTCGGATGCCTCCTCACTTTTGTCAGTTTGTGGGACATTCCTCATTTTGATTAAGTAAACATTCTCCACATTCTACAGACCCTTCTCAACATTCTAAAACCCTGAACTGGTGCCAGACTACAAACTGCATTATGCTGGGTGCAAACTAGAGGATTTTCAGATCTTACAGATCTTAACGATGCAGAGCACAGACATAACGACAGGTGTAGCCGATTTGTAATATTTTAATCGTAAGAACGCACATTCTACGATTCAGTCAAGACGCGGGACCGCAGACTTAGAGGACATTTTGTCAGGTTCATGAACGCACACGGTCTATCAGAGAGCTCTCGTAATGTGGTAAGGTGAGCTTACCTTGCATGCACTGTGATTCAGCTCTGAGTGACAGTGGTCAAACTGGGCTATGGGTAGATTGTCAAGCATATGGTCCTCTAGTCCTGAACCTGGATGTTCCTGGAGCCTGTGGTGTGGGAATGGCCTTCCATAGAGGAGTCACCCGCCTCAGTCCACTCTGTGTCTGGGTAAAACTCGCTAGTCTCCCGGTCACTGCACTGGGACCCTGCCTACATACAGTACTGTACACACGCATAGACAGGGATGGATAATATACCCTCGCTGCACACACACATGCACACACACACGCACACACACAAACATTGAGTCACTGCACACACACACACACACCGCCCAAAGATGGGCTACACACTAAGCCATGCAAACCGCACAGAGGTACAAGGGGGCATAGCCTTATTTACCTTAATGAATGGAACAATGAGTTTCTACAATGTGCAGTTCACACTCCAGGCAGGAATACGAGGAGAGAATGCAGTCCAGGTAAAACTACACTGATGCTAAATGACCAGTCACTCTGCCCTGCAGAGACCAGCATGAATGGTCTGATTGGGTTGCTGGGTAAACACACTGCCTCCATCCTCCAGTGTGTGAGTGTGTGTGTCAGAGAGAGAGAGAGAGAGAGAGAGAGAGAGAGAGAGACAGAGAGAGAGAGAGAGAGAGAGAGAGAGAGTGATTAGGAACCCTTCCCATTGTCCCTGGCTAGGTAAACACACTGGTCACACAATAGGAGACGGCCATTGATAGGTAATGGCTGGATGGCTGGGCACACACACAGGAACACACAAAAACACACAAATACACACACGCACCCACACACACACACACACACACACACACACACACACCATGAGCTTTCATCATTCCACACTGACATCACAGCCCCCTGGAACATGATTTGTTATGAAATTCTCAGCAGTGACAATGGCCCAGGATCTTTGTATCTAAAGTGTGTGAGTGTGTGTGGGCGGTGCGGTGGGTTATCGGAACCCTACACATACACAAAGGACACAGAAAGAGAAAAAGAGGCACCATCCACACCACCACACACAGCTTGGCTGCTGTTGTGTGGCCTGTAGACAAACACCACTAATGTTAAGGACCTTTTTACACATAAGTCTTCTTAATTCTTTAGGCTAACAAAAACACACGCACACCACATATAGATTAAAGATCCCCTAATATAGTATGTTCCTTTTCAGAAGAAGAAGAAGAAGAGGAAGAAAGCTTTATTTGTTATACTCCAACAAATGCATGCAATAGGCGACATGAACACACACACACACAGTAGGCTGCCGCCGATTAAATGTTCTCTGCGCTTAAGCCATCCCTCCATCCTTCCCCCAAGGGCAGCTGGGAGCAGACAAGGGCATATGCATGAGCTGCTCCCGGGGACCAATCAAAGTGGTCTTTAAGGTCCCCAAAACATGTCTTGAAACATGAATATTTTTGCTGAAAATCCCACTCAGATTATGCATTCTAGCATGCCCTTTAGTCCTGTTGAACTGTGTCTGTAGCTTTAATGCAAATGAGCTGCCGCTCTACACCTTGAATAGGTCAGTGCCTCCAGATTTTCAAACAATGTAAATGCAGCAGGACGTTTCTGATGGTTAGCTAACAATGAATCCCCTTCTGATGTCAGAAAGGGAGGCACATCTGAATCACGTTTTCACAATTTGGCTGCCCACAAAGGTCTTATTTCACATTGTGTGTTAGTAGACCCACCAGAGACCCACATGTTTGTGCAGAAGCACTGAAAAAGTGAGTTTTTCATAATAGGGGACCTTTATTAACATGGTCCATCTTTTATTCTCACTTTTTATTTTATACTCATTTTATACTCACTCTATTTGTACAGGAAAAAAAGTATTAAAAACACAAGGAATTAAAATATTTTGAGCCTTAATCAGCAAAACTGCTGGTTTGCATTGGGGTTCTGTCCTGTCTGTCTGCAGAAGAAGCAGAGGCGGGGGTTTAAAATGAGGACATTTAGAGACAGATATTTTGAAGAAGGAGTAGGAAAATTAAAAGGTGGTTTAATGCTATGGTAGCCTAGCCGCCTGGCTCCCCAAGTGACTGCAGACCTCCCGTGTGCCCCTGCAGTAGGACATTCTTACACAGACGTTTACATCCAACAAAAGATGAGATTCTACAAACATCTGTATCCATAATTATCTTTGTATCTTGGCATGTCCCATCTCCAGATAAGGTAAATATATCCGTGCAATGAAGAGGTCTCCACAGGAGGGGGCAGCAGAGGTTCTTGGGGAAGTGGGCCTAACTGTCAAATGAATGAAGTGGAGGCTTCAGTTCCCTAAACTACCAGTTATTTACTACCAGTTATTTTCAATATGGCTTCGCTAATGACTAGGGCTACTACCGTAACTCGAAGTTCTATCAGAATCAGGAAGACAGCTGTCATCAATGTGCTCTTGCACATATAACACAGTTGTGTATCTGTAGCGCTGCCGTCGGTGTGCTTATGTGGCATATGGCATAAGTCCAGCTGGTTATTACTTTTTGATTACCATCTTGTTCAACAAAAACACTTTCTAAAACACAACTTGTAAATGATGTTCATTGACATAGTCAGTGAACCCCCCACCACCCACAGCTTAGTCATGCCATATGGGATCAGCATCAAGTGTCATGCCTAGCCTACTCTACACAAGAGTCCACTCTCCCTTACCTTTGTTTCCCGCTTTCACTCGGTCATAAGCCGTCCATCTTTTATCTAGTCCTCAGGTTATCCCGAAACAGAACGTCGCCATCCATCCCGCTCTCCAGTGAGACATCTCTTCTACATAATCAACCGTCTTTTGTGGACTCGGCGCACAAGGTCAGGTGCGTCAACTCGCAGCCTCTCAGGAACACTCTACTCTCCCTCTCTCTTCATTCTTCGCTGCGTTGTATAGACCGAATGGGTGCGTTTGAATATTTAATGGCGCTATTATGTTGGGGTATGCTCGCTGGTGAATGAGACAGACGCTATGTCCAGCGGGGACCACAGTGGACACAAAGGGCGCCGCCAACAGCAGGGCCGCGAGGGAGCGCAGGTGATGTTTGGAGCAAGGCGGGGTTGTAATGGGGGAATAGGCCTATAGGTCGAAAAAGGTGAGGAGCAGCTGGCGCTGTGACTGGTGAGGATGGGAGCCTAGGCTACAACCTTGGTGACTGTCACAAGTCAGTTTTTGTAACAGTTGTAAGTTCCTGCTCACTTGTAGTTAACTTGACAGAACCGCTTGTTAAGCTCCCAACAAAACAAGATCACGAAATAGTCAGAACACACTTGGTCACAACAACCGGCCACAGTAGGCTAAACAGGACTCAAAGCCAAAAAGGAGCCAACCCCAGAAGTCTAGGCTACGGTAGTCAATCTTATCAGAGGTGTTGATGTTCAATGAAAGCTACAAAACATTTATTTATTTATTTTTTAAATGGCGAGACTTGACTCGGTAAAAACCTGTCCATACTCATCTTCCCTTTGAACCACAACTGCAAATCAACAACTGTAATTGCTGTCATTTCAACATCTCTGAAGACCATTAAACTCATTTCAATGACACTGAAGATGATAGGCTGGTTGGGTTCTAACCAACTGGAAACAGACAAGGAGAAACTAGAAAGCTTTGAAAGATTTATTAATTACCATTTTCTTTCTGAATGGGTGTTAAAGTTAAAATATGCAGATGCAGATTTCTGTCCTCACCCCAAAGTCACATCAGATTTGTTTCTTTATGGTGGAGTTGATTTCAACACAAATACACAAAATAATAATGGGGGGCTTTTGTTTTATTTGCAGAATCTACTGTACAATGGTTCTGGATATGAACGTATGCTTGTCTCAACTCCTCCCACATGTCCTCTGTCCAATCATAAGGCGTGTTTTACTTCTTCACGACCTGAATGACATCTTCGTGCTCCATGATGTGTGTCAGTCCCACCCTCTGGGGGCTGTACTTGGTGCTAGTTCCCTGAGGGGCAGACAGACCAGGTCAGACTCATAGATATGCTGGAAAGGACTAACACAGACCTTCGGACAATAACTCCTAAAAACAAATGTAATTTGAATCACAAACTCAATCCGTATGTATGTATATCCTAAAGTATATTGGTACTTTCTTCCTCTGCACCATTGCAATCAAGTCACGACTACAGAGACATGGTAGGAGGATAATAGTGCAACTTACCCACACCAGGGCGTACTTGAACTGGCTGGCTAATGTTCTGTGGATTCGATGGCACTGGGGGAGGGACAGAAGCATGCAGACATATTAGTGTGTGTGTGTGCGTGTGTAGTACTTAATTGTACTGCATGTGAGCATGCTCTGTACTCACCACATGTTCTACAGACGCTCCTCTCCTCATAATGATGGCATCACTGAAGTCTGGGCGCTCTGAAACAACATACCCCAGAATTCAACATCAGACAAGTGATGAATACATACAGTACAGAATGGCACTTTTCATACTGCACCCACTAATGAACTGGTCACTCATAACACGCTGTTGGGATGGAACCTTCGCCAAACTAATATACGGTATAACCTTGGTGGACAGTGGAAGAGTTTGGCAGGAAATATCTCTCTCATTTAAGGACTTGGACAACAAATCCAATTCCCCTGGCCAGAATAAAGACAGAAGACAAGCTTCTGTCTGAGGCATGACCAAGTCATTACTTCAAGTGTTCTTTCTTATGTAACCAAGGGATTAATATAGCTGAGAACCAAGTTAAGAAGTCTTCCGGTCCCAGATGTTATTGGAGACCTGATTTCACCCCTTTGCCTAGTGAAATTAAAGACTATTTGTACATGACCACTAGAATATAGGGCCTTAGGCCCACTGTCTGTGTATGATCGACACTGTACTGTGTTTGCTGTATCTAGACTCCAATCGATTGCCTAATAAATCATTTGAATCTCTGATCAATCGTTTGTTTGTCTCTCAAGTGACTTCGTACCAATATCCCATCACTTTGACTGAAGTCAGTGATCATGAATTAGATGTGTGTGTACCTCCTCTCTTCTTGGTGTAGAGGCAGATCAAAGCCAGATATTCCCACAGTGTCTCCAACAAATAATCCAGATTCAGCTTCATTCCACAGCTAGAAAACAAACACAAATCAGTGCGCTCAACATAAGAGTACACAAAGACGTAGATACAGCATCACCTACATAAACAACCCTTACAGTCTAGTAAACACACACACACATAAAGACTCACCTGATGACAACGCTGTGAGGTCTGTGAGCCAGTCGGTTCACCTCCTCAATGGAGATCTGGTCAACCTTGTTGTACACCTGAAGATGGCACACAGACACGCACACGCACCAATACAATGAATGATCAATAACCACTGAGCACGAATTAGTCTTCTCAGAAGATGGTTTTTAACCACTTTATCCCAGTCTAGTTGTTGGGTTGTAACATACGTATAAGCAAGGCATGTAAACTCTGTTTCCAACGATGACATCGATGAACTCATCCGGCGTGCTGTCTTCCCTGAACAGCACCTCGGCGTTGAAGATTTCTGAGCAGGAATGTTAAGGTAATCATCCAGTCTTAGTGAGAGAGAGCAGTCTGCCCAGCTAGTTTACTAGTCGCGGTTACAAGATAGATAGATATATAGATAGTGTAATGATCCCCCTAAGGGGAAATGTTGCGTTTCAGAAGTGGAAAATTACAGCAAAGGTTGGAAATGCAGATACAAAATATGCATAGTAGCAATAATCATAAAAAGAAGAAGAACAAGGACTATATTCATCCATACGTACATCATGTGTCGAGTATAGTATAGCATATGTACACACATACATCCAGTCTGTCTAAATATATAGATAGCCGCTGACACACAGAAACGCCCAAAACGCTCCGTATTGCACCTGGGTGGGATGAGACTTTGGCTGGAAGTGATCCCCATCTGCCATAGCCCGTCATAGAGGGGACGGGAGGGGTTGTCCAGAACACATTTCAGTTTGTCCCTCATCCTCCTCTCCACCAGTCTCCAGACTGTCCGGTTGCTGAAGAAGGAGAGATTCTGAGACTGACTAAGTGAGGGAGAGGGGAAAGTTATGTGGCAGTCTAGTTTGACCCAGTGCGCAGTGGCCTGTCATTAGTTGCTGTGGCTAAGTGCTAACGTGAAGGATACTGTATTCGTGTAGAATCAGCTGGACCAGCTTCTCTGAGCATTGGGTGAGTGGGACAGTCGAGTTGTAGGACAAACCTCCGCCTTTCTTAGGCTGGACAGAACAAAACAGGACATGGTATCAGGAGTCATGGATTGAGTTCATACACATTTGTCAACAAAACAGCACTGCGGTCACGCAAAGGTTTTGGATTCATCTTGATCTTGAAAAGTCATGTGATGGAGATGTACCTTGAAATAAATATTTGGTTTCGACACGTTGAGTCTGATGCCCACAGATTCCAACTCTTTCTCCAGGAGCGCCCTTGTGTAAAATAAATTAGAAACCAGTTTGACACTCTTCAGGTTTTGTCTATGGCCAACTTAGACATTAACATAGACTGTTCTACAAACCTCTCACCCACCCATACTCATAAATGACACACACACACACACACACACACACACACACACACACACAAAGGTGTCAGTACTGACCTCTGCACATCTCCCTTGGTGGCGTCCAGCATCATGATGACCACGTCTGCTGTCCGAGCCACAGCAATGACCTGCCGGCCGCGACCCTTACCTACGGAACACCACGGGGAGGTCAAAGTTCAGCCAAACCCCCAAATAAAAGTTTGATCGTGAAACCACTGGAGTATCCCCATGGAAACCACACCTTGGGCAGCCCCTTCAATGATTCCTGGCAAATCCAGCAGCTGGATGTTGGCTCCTTTATACTGAAGAACGAGATGTACATTATAAATCCATAATGACACAGTAGTAGAACATAGTAGTTATTAATGGTTTGTCTGCAGTTTGTATGTGTACCTCTATCACTCCAGGGATGCAGGTGAGAGTGGTGAACTCATAAGAGGCTGCTTCACTCGCCGTCGATGTCATCAGACTAAGAAACGTGGACTACAGGTGAGGAGAGAGGATTGGGTTCAGTCACCAGTGAAAACTATGAGACAGTGCATGAGACATGTGAACGCTGCTCTTTACAAGCATACAGGAGATAGATTAGCGTAGAGAGATCAGGTAGAATGTGTGTGTGATGCTGTGTTATAAAAAATGCCATATATACAGTGCCTTTCCATAAGCTCAAAGCAAACTCTGTTGCTCCCGGAGACACCAACCAGGATAACCTGAGGAAAGCTTTCCCAAAATACCAGCAACGTCTCCCGCCCCACTAGAGGCACCAACAATCTGGACCACTGCTACACCAAGATCAAAGTGTTCAAGGTCCGTGTCTCCCGCCTCTCTTCAGCCAATCCGACCACGTCTCTGTGCTACTGCTTCCTGTTTACAAAAAGCTACCTATGTGTATTTATTCTACTCACTGCCTGTCTATATGAGGAGAAGCTCTCAAGTAAGCATTCATTGTACGTTGTAAATTTAACCTGTACATACAGTATGACAAATACATCTATTAAAGCTTGTGGGGCTTGTTAGAGCATTTGCATGTGAATCTAGACTTAACTTTTAAATAACTGTTGACAAGACCAGGCCCAGGTCACTCTGTGTGACTACTCACCTTACCCACAGAGGGGAAGCCTATGAGAGCAACCCGCGCATCTCCAGATTTCATCACATCAAAGCCCTCTCCTTTGCCCGCTCCTGCTGACTTGGAGGGCTCTAGCAGCTGGGCTCTGTACTTGGCTAGCTTGGCCTTCAGCAAGCCCAAGTGATACTCTGTGGCTGTAACACAGAGGGAGTTTGGAAGATAGGAAAAAAGGTTAACTACAACGTTTCTCAGAGCAATCCCATCACTCTATAGGTGCCGTGTAAAAAAAAAGAAAGAGAGACAAATGTGGTTGAAATGTGACAACTTTCATGCATGCATTGATCCTTAGGTATTACTATACTACGACTACTATTTAGCAAATATCTGACCAACCCGACGCTATAGCGAAGGGGTAACAGTTTTGGTGAAGAGATGTCATCGCATAGTCTCGCTACACATCTGTCCACCACCGTTGTCTGTTCTCACCTTTGTTTTTCTGTGTCCGAGAGATCTCTCTCTCTATCTCCGCAATTTTCTCCAAGATCCCCATTTTGGTGAGGTAAACAGGTCACGCCACTACTCGTACTCCCTCTAAAGTAAGAGGAGAAATGCATAGTAGTTAGCTTTATTATAGAAACGTGTCACGGCTTCCATTGCTAGCTAGCGTTAGCAGTCCATCATCATAGCCTACTAACTAGTGCATAAAACGCAATACAACAGTTAGAAATTCAAATTAAAAGTACAGGGCGAATAGCTACAATTTCACCAGGTCAAGTAAGTATAATACAGACGGTGACAAAATGTTTATAATGACATAAAGTCGTAGAAATTACACTTTAATTGAGGGTAGGCTTCGCAGCATGCACAGGAATATGACATCACCAAGCGGAACTGAGGAGTTCTGGTTTCTTCACGTCCGATGGGCAACAAAACCACAATCGAAATATAGTTCCAGTTACATGTATCTAATTCGTTCACATAGCTACATCGCAAATCTTATTGAAATACTTTCTTAAAGTCCGGTAATTTCTTGAGACATTTTTTCTATCGATATATACCCTATATACGTCGCTTATCAGGTGAAGGAGATGGGGAGAAATGACTGAGCGTTGTCTCCTAACTCGTCGCAAAGACATTTCAATTGAGTGGAGTACATGAGCAAACATGGCTGCGTCCACAGGACCGAGAGGAGCATCTACCGCCAACCCAAACGGGTTCGAGGGTTTTCCTTTTAACGTGACAGGGAGACCACCGGAGACCAGTCCTGGTAAAGAACAAGAGAAGACTTCTGAACCGAAAAAGAAACCTTGTAGGGCTTGTACGGACTTCAAGTCGTGGATGAAGGTTCATAATAAACAGACGGAAGTTGTGAAACAGGTGATCTGAGTTCATTGAGTAAACGTTAGCCAAGTTACGCCAGCCCAGTGCTAAACAAGAAGCATGAGGTGGCCACCAATTGACTAGCTGTAGTTAGACTTAGCTGAAAAGGTTGTCAAACAAGTAGAGTATTACTTAGAGTAATACTCTGGGATTGTTATAACAATCTATAGATTCCCGTTATGCTTGTTATCGTCAGATTTGATGGACAACTGTGTGTGTTCCTTCCCAGGAATCCCAGTCTAACGTGGCCGAGGCGCGACCAGAACCACAGTGTCCCTTGGACAGGGAGGAGTTAGGCCGTAACACCTGGTCCTTCCTGCACACTATGGCAGCATACTTCCCTGAGCGGCCCTCGTCCACCCAGCAGCAGGAAATGGTCCAGTTCATCTCCCTCTTCTCCAAGTTCTTCCCCTGTGATGAGTGTGCAGAGGACCTCAGGACCAGGTCAGAGGGCTTCTTTACGCCCCAATACCAAATTATCTCCGCTAGGGCTGCTCAATTAATCGTGAATTAATCGAAATTGTGATTATGACCTCTGCAATTAACTAATCGCAAAAGGCTGCAATTAATCTGATTAATAATTTTGCTTTTAATTGAGTGTGCTAGGACTACACAGACGAATCACAGGCGCTTATGCTGTCTGACCAATCACATGCATTCCCGCTGAGTGCGCTGTGCGCAGCAATTTCACTGAGAAGACAGATAGCAGTAGGTCAAGACAAGTGTCACAAAAGTACCCGCAGCCGTGAGTAGTGACAAAATGAGCGAAAACGAGGTCAGTGAGTTAGTAACAAGAAAGGGATCAACGTCCGTGATTTGGGAGCATTCTGGTTATTATATATTAGTATTATATATTAAATATTAATCACAATTATTAAACGCAATTACCATTTTGAAGCAAATAATCGCAATTATTATCTTTTGTCATAATCGTGCAGCCCTAATCTCCGCTGACCCGGCCTCTAGACACCTGTTCGCACATAGATCTGGCATCTCTCTGATAGAAGCAGCTTGAGCGAAGGCGTTGGAAAAGTAGCCTCAATCATAGATGATTGAATCAGCCTCCAATCAATCAGAACAAATTATATGACGTGAACCATATCTGCTAGCGACGGACGGTTATCAATAGTGTAGCGCAACTCTACAGTAGGCTATATAATTTCAGAGCACACTAGCCAAATGCTCCAGACTGATCCATGGAGTGAACTCAAGATCAGGATGGTTTACCAGGCTTTTGTAGAATTCACCCCAGATCCATAGAATCTAGAATGATAGGATAGGATGAAGGGGTTGGGGTGGATTCGGAATCCTAAATAATGTATCAATACAAACATTATACACAACATCCCCCGTGAAGTAAGGTTTGTTTCCTAATACATCACTTCCTCCCACCCACAGACTGAAAACCAACCAGCCAGACACCAGCAGTCGCAACAGCCTGTCCCAGTGGCTCTGCCGCCTCCACAACAACATCAACGTCCGGCTGGGCAAGCCCGAGTTTGACTGCTCGCGCGTGGACGAGAGGTGGAGGGATGGATGGAAAGATGGGTCATGTGATTGATGGAGGTTACACCGAGGGGGCATAGAGATATGGACACAGTTCTCAAAGGACACCTCATGTCTGGTACAAGTGGGCTCTGGTCAAGGGTGGTGCTACACTGTATGGGGAGATCATTTGAAATGCAGACTGTGGTGTTCACTGATGGCGACTAAAGATCTCTGCTCTCTTGGTAACATCGCTCTCTTGGTAATATCGCACAGCGATCTCCAGGTCCAAATGATATGCGATTATGATATGGCATTGAAATTGTCAATCGATTGTATATATGTGGTTTAAACAAGATATTAATTATTTCAAATAACTTGTGGTAGTATTTTTATTTATATCGATTACAGTCAGTTGTTTTAATTCCATGCTGTAATTCTGCCTGTGTTGCGTGTGTGAGTGTGTGTTTATTTGTGTGTTCCTGTGTGTGTGTATTTGTGTGTGCCCAGCCATTACCTGTACCTATCAGTGGCCATCTCCTATTGTGTGACCGGTGTGTTTACCTAGCCAGGAACTGGCTGTGTGTGTATTCCTCCTGCACTGCTCATTCCGAGAACATGTGTGTGTGTCTGCCCTGCTGTCTGGATATAATACTCTGGAAATGGAGTATTGTATATCATGTGTTCCTTCCCTGCCTCTTCCCATCTTGATGTAAGCACTTGTGACGTGGCTGGATTGGTATAAGCAGTTTATTTCCAAAACTTTGCTTTCAGGGGTTTTATCATGTAACGTTAAGGTCTGATGGAAAGACGTGTCAGCTATTTATAATGTGAGCTGGGAAAAGCATTTCCTCTTTGAGGACAATACAATCTATCTATATCTGTCTATCTAATGGAGATTGAGCCTTCTCTGAGTCAGACATGATCTGTTTGTTAATAGCCTAATAAATGTGGTAATCTGCACCCTTGAGTGGTTTATTCTTGGATCCAGACCTGTTCGCTTCTGTCCCTTAGAGCGTCACAGGTGTCAATGCGACGCTCGTCAGTATTGCGGATGGGCGGTATTTACTGAGGAGTGAGTTTAACCAATTCAACTCGGTTACACGAGCATATTTCTAGCCCCAATTCCACCTCTAACCATACACTTGTGCAGATCTGGTAGTGCACAGGGCCTTTGATCAGATCAGAAAAAAACAGGGATGTTCCTAAACCCCCCGTTTGTCTCAACGCCTCCAACCTATTTCTCTTTCTCCACATCTCCGTGGCTTGGCCTGACGAGGATGCCAGGAATATGGACTATGCTATTGTTTTTGAGACATGCAGCACTCCATGCACGGGCCCGTCGGTCGTGCACGGCCCCGTCTAGTGGTGCGCGCGCTGGACCTGTCCCTACAGTAGGCTACCCAACCAACCGTGGAGCTCGGAGCGTGGAGCAGAGAGCGCACAGAGAGAGAGAGAAGATGGACGGAGTGGGATCGTTCGGAGCGGGCCGGGCCGGATCTGCATTCGACCCGGTTGCCTTTGCCAAGCAGCCGCAGACCATCCTCAGAGTCTTGTCGTGGGTAAGACTGGATGTACTCGTGTTTTTCTCCGCTGCGCTGCAGCTATAGGGCCCGTGACGTTGAATTACCGCAAAAAAAGACCACCGATAATTGATGGGCAGGGTCTGGGTCCAAATTGACTCCGGAATAACGTTCTGTATATGAAATGAATGTTTCTATTTGGTCCTTATTAATCGTGTTGTATTCCACAATACATTTTAATTCTAATGGATGTGGCCATAAAATATCATTGCAGATGCTTTAATTGGATGGTCTGTTCGAGAGAGGACAATTGGATAGGCAGTTTCATGAGAAAACATGTTTTCTTTATCTCTGGTCGGGCTTGAAGCTAAACCTAGGCTATATTACTTTATTTGATATAGCTTACGATCTTGTGTAGGCTGAATCCGTGTTTATGGAACGACAGACCACCAACATCACCATTCTACATCAGCATTCCACGGCCTCGCGATGGGGGCTGTCGCGCGTCATTGTATCCCAGGGCTAGGCTATTCGATACCCAATAATGATTCCTTCCTCAAATTGAATCTTCGCCTGGTATTTGTGCCATTGTTCCCAAATGAACAATATCATGTATAACATTAGGCTTGTGATTTAGCACATTTTGCAACGGGCCATCACGAGTCTCGCGGGTACGTCCCAGCCATATTTAATTGGCTACAGCAAGTCCGCTTCTAGATTCTGATCTAAATAACAAATCAGGGGTAATATCCCACAGAGGCCCGTGTGTGTTAACTGGAAATTCATTATGATGCTGAGCAGGCCAACTGTAGGCTAAGCCTGAATTGTGTGTGAGGTGTTTGTGTGTGTGTGTCTGTCTTCCTGTCTGTCACGTGGTCCAGGTGTTAGGACGACAGGACATGAGGGGTAGAACATGATGACATCAGTTAGTCACTGCATCACAGTCCTCCATCTTCTATGTAAAGTGTGCATATAACTACAACCTTAGATCTAAAAACATAGTGACGGGAAGCCTGGTAAACATCCTGGTATTGCAAGCTCACATCCTGTTTCACTCTGTAGTCATCAGTCTGGTTTAGAACACTGGAGAGGCGCACCTGCAGGGAAACCGCTGGAGCATTGGGATGCTTGAATAGTCTGCTCCCCTCCAGTCACCATGTTACCATGCTGATGGGTCAACGTGTGTGTGTGTGTGTGTGTGTGCGCGTGTGTCATGTTCAGTGTTAATCAACAAAAGCTCTTATTAATGAGGAGAGGAAGGTTCAAAGCACAGTTGGAAGGGAGGAGCCTCAAACCAGGACACTGAGCTTCCTCTCTCTTTCTCTCTTCTCTATTTCCACCCTTAACTGTAATGTGTGTACAGTATGTGTGTGTGCGTGTGTGTGCGTGTGCGTGTGCATGCATGCATGCATGCTTGTGTGCATGTGTGTGTAGGGCTGATGATTGATTATAATATTTATTATAATATAATATGATATTAATAGCCATGTCTATTGATAATTTACGTCTGTAGTTCTGTAGTCTTGACACTTTGTCAACACGTGTGTATATATATATATATATATATATATATATATATATATATATATATTCTGGTGCTGCTGAAGAAGGTGGCAATATTTAGTTATAACCCTTAGGAGGCTCTCTGGAAGCCTTTGATTATTTAGATGAATGTAAAAAATATATACTGAGGCCAATTTTGGTTTGTGTTTTCCTGTGGATTAACTATGTTTTATCCAAGAATTTGTAATTAAATTCTTTCAATATTTACCATGAAAACCATTACTCATATGACACACCCTCAGTGTGTGTGTGTGTGTGTGTGTGTGTGTGTGTGTCACATGGCCCTATTCTGCCACCCAGTGTTTGTCAGCTGATCAGTGTCGGTATGATCAAAGACAGAGCCACATGAGGAGAGGGAGGACAAGGAGGGAGGCGGAGACTGTGGGGGGAGGCGGGGACTGAGGGGGGGAGGCGGAGACTGTGGGGGGAGGCGGAGACTGAGGGAGAGCAAGTGGGTAAGGAGAGCAAAGAAAGAGAGAGGGAGGGAAAGATGGACAACGTGGGAGGGGAGAGGGAGGAGAGGGAGAGGGGGGCAGGAATACTGTATTTAGTGAACAATGTGAGTGAGTGAGGGAGTGAGTAAGTGAGTGAGTGAGTGACAGAGGGAGAGAGTGTAGGTGGGGGAGAGAGGGACAAACAGAGCGAGGGGGTTTATTGGGTGTTTAAGAGAACTAATCTTACAATTGTGTATCAGAAGTACTAAAGGCAGAGTAATCTCTCCATGTCAGACCTCCGTTTGTGGAAAATATTGATTTACACCGCGGTAACCTCATCTCCACCCATGCACCATGTGACACACACACACACACACACACACACACACACACACACACACACACACACACACACACACACACACACACTGCCCCAGGTCTCTGTGATTCTTCAAGGGAACTGAAGCATTTATCTCCACAGTCACTCAGAGAGACAAACGGGAAATTAGGTCATGCTTTTGTTCTGAGTGTGGTCAGATGGATGCTCTTAGATGGTCCTGTGTTCCTTTGATTGAGGCTGGAACTGTGTGTGTGTGTTTATTTTACCAAACAAACATATATCACATACAGACACACTTGTCTGATACTCGCACAAGTATCAAATCTGTCAAATAATGAGTCTCATGCACCTCTCTCTCTTTTCTCTGCCGCTGTCACTGTCTTCCCTCCTAAACCTCCATCCTTCTCTCGCCCTCCTCTCCTCACCTCCATCGCTCTCTCTCCCTCCTCTCCTCACCTCCATCTCTCTCTCTCCCTCCTCTCCTCACCTCCATCTCTCTCTCTCGCCCTCTTCTCCTCACCTCCATCTCTCTCTCTCTCTCCCTCCTCTCCTCACCTCCATCTCTCTCTCACCCTCCTCTCCTCACCTCCATCTCTCTCTCCCCCTCCTCTCCTCTCCTCACCTCCATCTCTCTCTCTCTCTCTCTCTCTCTCACCCTTCTCTCCTCACCTCCATCTCTCTCTCTCTCACCCTCCTCTTCTCACCTCCATCTCTCTCTCTCTCACCCTCCTCTCCTCACCTCCATCTCTCTCTCTCCCCCTCCTCTCCTCACCTCCATCTCTCTCTCTTGTCCTCTCCTCATCTCTCTCTCTCTCCCCCTCTTCTCCTCACCTCCATCTCTCTCTCGTCCTCTCCTCATCTCTCTCTCTCACCCTCCTCTCCTCACCTCCATCTCTTTCTCTCTCTCGCCCTCCTCTCCTCACCTCCATCTCTCTCTCTCTCACCCTCCTCTCCTCACCTGCATCTCTCTCTCTTCCTCTCCTCGCCCTCCTTTCCTCACCTCCATCTCTCTCTCTCTCACCCTCCTCTCCTCACCTGCATCTCTCTCTCTTCCTCTCCTCGCCCTCCTTTCCTCACCTCCATCTCTCTCTCTCTCTCTCTCTCTCTCTCTCCTCCTCCTCTCCTGGACAGGTGTTTTCCCTTGTGGTCTTTGCGTCCATCGTGAACGAGGGCTACGTGAACATGGGCAGCGAGCGGCTGCACTGCGTCTTCAACAAGAACGCGGACGCCTGTAACTACGGCGTGTTCCTGGGCCTGGTGGGCCTGATGGCCTGCTCCTTCTTCTTCCTCCTGGACTACAAGTTCCAGCAGATCAGCTCCATCAAGGACAGGAAGAAGGCTGTGATGCTGGAGGTGGGATTCTCAGGTAGGAGCACATAATACACACACACAGACAAACACACACACACAGACAAACACACAGAGACACGCGCGCGCACACACACACACACACACACACACACACACACACACACACACACACACACACACACACACACACAAATAAACACACACAAACACACACACACACACACACACATACAAACACACACAGACAAACACACACACAAACACACACACACATAGACAAACGCATACAAACAAACACACACACACACAGACAAACACAAACACACACACACACACACTGAAAAACTTACTCGCTGGAGAAAAAGGTACATTCTGAGCAGGTCAATGTTGCAGTCAGGATATATTGACGCGCTACTCCCCCGGGGCTTGTGACGGAACAAAGAAGTGCTGATTGTTGTGCATTCTGATTGGTCGCAGGTCTCTGGACATTCCTGTATTTTGTGAGCTTCTGTTTCCTGGCCAGTCAGTGGTCTCGGACCACGCCTGACGAGCTGCCACTCAACCAGGGGGCGGATGCAGCCAGGGCTGCCATCGCCTTCTCCTTCTTCTCTATACTGACCTGGGTGAGCTGACACACACACACACACACACACACACACTATAACGTCTTCTTATTTTTTGCCTTCTTCTGCTGCTCTACAAGAGCATACTTCAGCCCGCCGTACTGCTCCCCTGTTTCTTTAACACGTTAACTGCCTCCAACAAGAACAAACTCGCACGCGTCACACACGATGTCCCCAAAGTTATCGGCCTTGCCTCCCCCGACCTCTCCGACCTCAACGACATCGAGCACCCCGCCAAAGCACTTTTTACACTGCTCCCATCAGGCCACAGATACAGATCCTGGAAACGAGCATGCTTCAGAAGGAGCATTGCCCAATCTGCCCTAGCATCACTTAACGACACACCCCGATAAGTGATCATGTCATTGTTATAAGGTGGTTGGTGATGGGAGGCATATGCATGGTGTGAGGGTACGGTGGTAAGGTATAAATGTGAATCTGTGCATGTCGTATCTGCAAAGGACAATAAAGTAATCTAAATCATTTCTACCCTAACCCCCCTCTCTCTCTCTCTCCCCGCCCTTCTCATAACGCCCCCCCCCGCACACACACACACACCCTAGGCTGGTCTGACCGTGCGTGCGGTACAGAAGTACCTGCTGGGGACAGACATGAGCCTTTTCACCACCGAGCACCTAGATGGCAGCGCGCCGGCCCCGCCCTACCCTGCCACCGCCCCGGGGGGCGCCACCGAGCCCACAGAGACCTACCAGAGCCCGCCCTTCACCGAGGGCCTGGAGAACAACGCGGCGCCCACATACCAGGTCCCCATCTACTGAGGAGCACTCGTCTGGATGGAGGGAGTGGGAGAGAGAGAGAGAGCACCTAGGAGGGGAGAGAGCTGACAGAATGGAATGTGTGTGTTTATGTAAGTATGTATACGTGTGTGTATGAGGCTGTTCTAAGGTGAGAGTGTGTTCATGGTAATGTTTCTTGGTGCGGGTATTTATTCTGGTGGGTGGACTGGTCAAGCTGAGGGATAGCATGTGTGTGTGTGTGTGTGTGCGTGTGTGTGTGTGTGTGTGTTTGTGTATGTATGCGAATGTGTGTCGCTTTTAGGTCAGTTCATTGAGGTTGGGTGAGCTCCTCTCTTCCTGCGTCACCCTGCTGTGATGTCGTCAGTATTGTCGTTGTTGTTATTTATCTGTTTATCTGGTTCAAAGGTCACACAGCGGGGGGTGACACAGTGACCAGTCCAAGAGTCCACCATACATGTATACTGGACAAAACATTAGTTAGCTACACATACTGTACAATACTTAAAATGAAGTGGGGGGGGGGGGGGGGGGGTCAAATTGTGTTTTTATTGCCAATGAAAGGGGGATGTTTTTGGTTGTGTATGGTGTAGTAGTGCATCCCTTCATCCAGCCGGTAATGGTCAGTGTATTATCTGCATGTTTATGACTTAGATATCAACTAAGTGCCATACTGTACTGTACTCTGCGTCTCAGACAGTGACTTGAAGTAGCTGGTTTTTCCACATGCTGTAAAACGTTATGTGACCAAGTGCAATATCTCACATCGTGTGTAGGCTAGCCAGAAAGAGGACAGAGGCTGCGTCTCGAAGCCCACCCTATGGGTCAGGCAGTGCTCTACCTCAGGCCAACAGCTTACAGTAGGGTTAGGGTTACAGTAGGCGGCTCTGGTTAGGAGGGAGGGCACTGCTGGATGCCGGGTGACATTTGAAACGGCGGTGTCTGACAAGGGCAGGGACGATTCCGACTGAATCAGGAGATGTTTATGTTTACGTTTTAGAAGCTGCCAAACTGCCCTGTGTTCTAACTACCGGACGCTTTTAGAATTCCTTTCTCACAACCGAGGATCTTAGGGTTAGCGCTCTATCTAAAGAAGCCCCCTCTGGGGTCAGAGTTTGTTGCCACGGTGACAGTGAAAGGGTTGGGAGGGGGAAGACATAGGGGGCACTGATGTAGATAATCTTGTTGCGTGTGTGAGTGTGTGTGTGAGAGATTGTGTGATTGTTTAAGTGTGTGAGAGTGTCTGTCTTTGTTGTGCACGGTCTGAAAAAAGTTAATTCTGAGGTGTAAACATTTATTTTCTTGGACATGTTATCTGTTAGGGGGCTAGTGAGGAATACACTACTGAGGTATTCTGTGGTTTGAGAATCTTTATCACGGTTGTATAGGGTCTAAAACATATATTCACATGTGTCACTATGAGAGAACTGTATACAAATTATAAATCCAAGAGGTTTTGTCTTTATGAAAGAGCAAATATGAGAAAATTAAATAATATGATATGATTGACCAGAATGCCTTGCCTGCCCTCCTATCTGGCCTCCTGTAACATCCCCCTCTGCTGGCCACTAATGGTGGTGCAAGGAGACTATGGGCTTTCAGAAAAGGAGATGACCAAGTATTGATGCATGAAATATTGTATTGAACTGTTCCATGTTGAATACTATGAAATCCTTCCATTGATTGAAAAAAGGTGTTTTGATTTCTAAATCGATCAGATTTGAGATCCAAAACAGAAATTAATTAGCCTAAAATTCATAGTAGAGAGAAGCTTTTGGAGTTCAGATTTCAACAGTTCTGGTTCAACACAGTAAATAAATGACACATGGGAACTGCAATGGATTAAACTAGATTTTTCAAATGAAATAGCTAAGTGGAAATAACGCCAATGTAACAGTAACAGTCAAACCTTTGGGGTTTTATGGGTGTGTATCAGTCAAAGCTATGTGGTGGGAGCATAATTACCTAACAGGGTTGGTGTGTAGGTATTGGGCAGGGAGGGAGCCTGAAATCCCACAGAAAATGGTTCTATATCGCTTAACAACTAAAGTAAAGAAGGTGAATTGGAGTGATTTTCCTGTGGTTCCAGGCTTGTGGGGAGGGTGGGGCTGTGTGAATGTTCTCAGTGCTTCGGTCTCTTCAGTGTGGTAGAAACATTCTCTCTGTGTTTGTGCTCTGAACTAGGCTCATGTGCACTAAAGTGGTATCGATTGTATCTCAGTATGTATTAACTTAATGGAACCTGTGTGTGATGCTGTCAGGGTCTGGTGTGTCCTGTACTAATGATTATCAATATGAATAATTATTATTATAATGATGATAATAATAATAATGCACTCTTGTTGGAAATGCTTGTGGACCAATGTTAAAGGGACAGTCCTCTACAAAATCAATATTTGTTTTCAGATCTTAAAAGGGGTCTGAGACGTGTCATTGTCCCTCACCATTGCTTGTGTGGATCGTAACTACGCAATAAATGGTCCAGGATGTGGATTACATGTCTCCATTAGCTCGCTTCTGAGATATGAAAACATCCGATAGGCTTTGATTTTAGGGCGGATTATTCCTTTATTGCGGTTTTTCTGTTTCTTCCCGTTCCGAAGGTGTACCTCCTCAGTGTGTAAATGCTGTGTACAGAGATCTGTGTCACTGTCTATCTGAATGTCTTTGGACTGCAGGCTGACATCACTCAAATAAAGCGACATGTTTTGGACGGTGGGGCTCTGCTCTTGGTGTGTATGATGTGATCTGAACACAGCCCAGGGATCCCTGTTCTTGTGTGTAGGCGTCTCATCTCTCGGATCGCACACATACAGTAACACAACATGTACTGATGGAACCAGCTTTATTAGAGCCTGATAGAAAATACAGAGGAAGCTGCAGTTTCATGTATACACAAAGACGTTCAAGTTCTCTCCCTCTCTCACACAGTCTCTTACACGGACGTGTGCGCACGCACTCTCACACACACACACACTCTCACACACACAATAGGGCAGCAGTGCAAGCAAACAGTCCTGAGAGAGAACATTGACAAAATTGCGTCTACTTGCGTCTTTTACGGGATGCAACCAGTCCCCTCAACCATCAAACGGGCCCCAAGTCTGTCCTCTGTGGACGCTCGCTCAGTCAGGGGAGACTTCCAGCCAAACCAACACTAACACACACTGCAGAGCAGACCCAGGGTTTGTCGAGGACGGCAGAAACATAGACAGAATTAGAACGTGCAGAGCTCATACAGTACGATAGCTCATTCTCCTCCACGACAGTTCATTGTCTATATGACCGTATTTCTGACATTCCACCTGAACAAGACCCATGGTTTCAGGTGGCAAAACATCCGTCTTCTGAGTGAGAGAGACGATGGCACATGTTCGTTCAATGGTGGCGTGTTATCGTACCAGAACTGGGGGGAATAGGACTGGGAGTCCGTTCTTGTTCTTTTGGAACTAGCATTGTTCCATTGCACCAGGCAAGCTCAGTAGAGCACAGCTGAAGAAAATCACAGGATATGAGAAACTACTTGACCCGGGTTTGATTCATAGAGCATCTCGGCAACTGCCGCAAACCCTGGTTGAATTCTCGAGTCATAAATAAACAGTCAAATAAAAATTGAGATAAAATCTCTCAAAAAGCCGTCGTTAGCATCTGGGCGATGCCATCAGCAGGTTCTCTCTTACTACTGACAGACAAACAAATGACGCGTGTTCGTTGTCTCTGGTAGAATGCAAGAGGTGAAAATGTATGAACTTATCCATACGACAAATATAAATCTATACATTTGTGAACTAACCAGATGAACAAATACATACAGTAAGCTATGGGAGTGCCAAGCACACATCGAGCAGTTCCCATTTTGCTGCTGACGTGGCATCCTTTCCTTACATTCTAGGGCCAATGAAGAGGATTGGGACAGGTGAAAGGCTGCATCCCAATACTGTACAATACCCACCTTCATGTATGACCAGTGACGGCTACAAGGAACAAGGCGAGTTTCTACCAAAGTGCTGAACACTATCCTGTTCCTTCCGATCAGTAGTCAGTCACGAAGGAGAGCGGCTGAGCACAGGCAGCTCCCTAAAACCAGGGAAGGAAGCCGCTTAATCAGTTTGGGCTAGAACATAAATACTCCTGACTATTCAGGAGAGGTTTGTGAGATGAGCCAATCACTAATCAATAATTTCTTGTGACCGGGCTAAGTGTCAGGGAGACTAGGGAATCGGTATACACCAACGCTAGAGATGTTCAGGGATCTCATACATCTCAGAATACTCCCACAATCCCGTGCTGTAATATAAGAGTGCTGAGGCTGGGAAGTGCGACCATGTCAGTGTTAGGAAGGCCAACCGTAGCCTCAGTCCCGACTTGTCCGTATGCCCTCAGACTCCACGGAAGCTTCCGGTCCCTCCACTGTCTTAACTACAACAGGCAGCTGGTTCTCTTTACATCCATCACCATCAACCCTGACAAAATAACAAAAGCATCACTCTTCCATGGAAACGTAAAGAGCAGAGAACAGAGGGAAGACAGACAGGAGGGGGAGAAATAAAGGAAAAAATAAAGCAGAATCATTCTTATGAATTCATGAGTTATACTTTTCAAGTACAGTATTATTCTGTTTTTATAAACCGCCAGTTAGCGTCCGCTGGATGAGTAGGGCCCAGGCTTACAGTGGAGCAGATGGTAAATAGATGGGAGCGTTTGTCAATATTTCTCAACGCTGTCTGATTCAAACTGTAGTTACATTGTCAACCTTTCACACTTTCAGATAAACTCCACCTCCCACCCTAAAAACACACCCCCCTCCACTGGGCTGTCTCCTACACCTCCCAGCGTCCTCTCTGGCATGATCACCCTGGAAACAGACTCCTCCCCGCGCCACGTGGCGCACTCCGGGCTCCGACTGGGCAGTGGGCTTGGCTGTCCGGGCCGAGGGAGTAGGAGGGGCTAGCTGATGATGCGGCTGATGGCCTGCAGCGAGGGGAACTCCTCATTCTCCCCCATGTGCAAGGTCTTGTGGGAGTTGAAGTCTTTGGGGGCCAGCACCTGTCTGCAGGTGGGGCAGATCTGGCAGTCCAGCTCTGCTGCGTTAGCGTTAGCCGCGTTGCTGGGGGTCTGCCAGGCGCTCTTCTTGTTCTTGCGGGCCTTGCCCCCTCCGGCCCCGCCCTGCTTCTCCAGGGCCTTGGAGTCTCCGTGGGCGATGAGCAGCTCCTGCTGCTTCCCCGTGTCCGGGAGAAGCACCAGCAGCTCGTTGAAAATGCGCTCAAAGTTCTCCCCCAGCAGGTCCTTACAGCTGCAGTGGTACTGGGCGGCCGACATCAGACCCTGGGAGGAGGGAGGGGGGAGGGGGGGGTCAGCGGAGACACACGACAGCGCAAACCAAACACACACACACACTCATGGGCAAGATACACCAAAATCACATGAATATAAGCACAACACACAGACGTGTACTTTGTCGAATATTTCTAGACTCTAGTATAAGCCGGGCTGCTGGACTGGTACCTGTCTGAACTGGCCAGAGTAGTTCTTGAACTGGTTGAACTGGGACTCGTCGTTGTGGAGGAAGTTCTTGATGGACTGGATCAGCTCCATGTTCCTCTGCTGGAAGTTCTCAGGAACCAGGTAGGTCCCTGGCAGCTGGGGAGGCCTAGAGCAACACACACACACACGCGCGCAACACGCAGAGTTTCAAAAACACAAAGTCGACAATTATAATTCACAAGCGCGCCCAGCGCCTTCACTGGGACGGTGGGCCGTCTCACCTGGTGGGCGCCGGGGGCGGGGGCTCGGCCACGTTGCTGTTGAGGGGGATGCCGGTGAACCCTGGGGGGGGTTTGCTGGGGACACTCGCCAGGCCAGGGGGGGGCGGGGGTGGGGGCAGGGCGGTCTGGGGGGCACTGCTCTTCAGGGGAAAGGAGCTCTTGAAACCTGAGGCGCAGAGAGACGACACACAGACACAGTACATCAATATGAATCTACTGGTGCTGGCTAGTTCTTTGGAAAGGAGGTCAGGAGCAGAGGCAGATGCGTCTGTCTGGTGGTACCTGGAGGAGGCTTCTTAGAGGTGAGGGCAGGAAACTCCTCCTCTTCCTCCGGGGTGGGGGCCGGGGAGGGCTGACGGGTCGCCGTGGTAACAGGGGGCTTGAAGGCCGCCGCCGCCGAGACCGGCTTCTCTACACAGCCGTTAGCCAATCCGCTGGTTTTACCAGCGGCGGAGGGCTTGGGGGCGTGGCCGTCAGTCTCCGGCACGTTCTCCTTCTGCGTCGCTGCTGCCGCAGCGACGGCCACCCTGGGGACGGTTCCCGCGGGGGCGGCGCTCCCCGACGACGGAGGGGGGGGAGTGGGCGTGGCCTGTTGTTGCTGCTGCTGTTTTTTCTTCTTGGCGGCCTTGGGGGTGGGGCTAGGGTTGGGGTGAGGGGTCGGAGGGGAGGGGTTGGAGGCGGTAGGTGAGGGGGCGGGTCCTTTAACGGTCAGCAGGGAGGAGATGTCCAGCATGGTGGGCACCGCCCGGAACTCCTTGCGAGTCATGGTGCCGTCATCGTCAGAGGGGGGCTTGGGCCTGGCATTTTCCCCATTCGCCCCTGCCTTCTTTTTCTTTCGAGAGGAAGAGGACGACGAGGCGGAGGAGGAAGAGGTGAGGGGCTGGGGGCCCGCGGGGGGGGGAAGGGGCGGGTCGGCAGGGGGCGGGGCCTTAGAGAGAGCGGGCTGGCCGACCGGCTTGCTGCCGCCCTGGGCCCAGGCGGAGTTTGCGCCCCCTGACTGTTTGGGGGGCCGGATCTTGGAGACCAGGGCCGGGAAATCCTCGTCGTGGAAGGATGAGTGCTTCCTGGGCTGGGCGGTGTAGGCCGGGGTCATAGGGGTGGTGACCTTGGCGGCGGAGAGGCTGGGGAAGTCGTCCTCTTTGAGGGCGGCGGGGGCGGGGGCCATGGCAGGAGCTGCCTGCTTCAGACTAGAGGGTGACACAGTGCTCAGAAGTGCTACATCATACTGTAGATAGTCTAAACTGAGACTAGGAAGGGAACAGACAGGTCCCCTAGCTGGGGTTACAGGTGTGTGTCATGGTGTACCTAGGGATGGGTGTTGGGGCCATGGTCCCCAAAGCTGGGAAGTCATCTCCATCTAGTGGGCTGCTGCTCTTCATGGTCCTCACTGCAGAGGTGGGTGGTGCACGCACGCACGCACACGCACACGCACACGCACACGCACACGCACACGCACACGCACACACACACACACACACACACACACACACACACACACACACACACACACACGGTTATAGATGTAGATATAAACACAACCTAGGTCTCAGTGTTTTAAATCTGCAAGTGACCAGGCTTACTGCTAACGAGCAACGACAAACTATAATATAACTTGAGTGATTTGCAATGCGACCAAAGTTTCATGAGTGATTTACCTCCAGGCCATGGTCAAACCCTACACCCAGGGCTCGAGCTTAACGACTTCCCGTCGTAAAAATAGGGTCGGGGAGGATGTAAAACAATTTCGGGATGAATTTGGGAGAGTTGAAAAAACGAAATTTGCATTAGGGATGTCAACGGTGAACAGCCAAGAATATTTTGACCGCGTTGCACGTCAGTTAAAAATAGTTGGCCACACATTCAGCATTGATTCGTCGGGTCTCATATTGAACTGTGAATTTGAAATGCTTTCAGAGCTGCGCTTTCTCGCTCTAACACAGCCAGTTGAAACACGCACGCGCTGCAGTGTCCACAAAGCCCCTCCTCTCTCTCTCAATCCACTCCCCTCACCATCTTCTTCTCTCTCCGCTCGTCTCATCATATACGGATCAGTGTAGCATTTCATAGTGGTTGCAATTCCAGGCTATACATCCATGTTCCAGACAGCGACTGTTGTGATGATTATGTTATCATCTTCATGTATCAGTCACTATGCATTTCCAATTGCTAGCTAGTTAGCTAGCTAGTGCTAAAGCTTTGTGTATTTATCTGATAAGGCTAACTTTGCATATTATTCGCATTACACACATTGCATTCATTTTATCAGCCATCTAGGTAGTGCTAGCTTAATTGATGATTTTATAGTTGGGAGACAGGGCAACACACTGGTTGAAACTGTGCATAGGCAATGCCATCCACACCTCCCTCTGTGATAAACCTAGTTGGCTTCACTCTAGTCATTCCTCACTATGATGAAAAGGCAATATGATTCCCCAATGCCATAGAGCCCTCAGACAATAAGTATTATTGTTTACTCAGTAATACTTTTTCATCTTGTTTTATTTAGGCTATATAATATCGTGACTACCGTATTGTGAACCCTGTATCGACAAGTACATGGTATCGTGCAGTGTATCATCCCATCCTTAGTTTGATGCTCAAAATTTCGTGGGGGAGGAATACAGTACATGCATGGGATGACCCCCAGACCCCCACTTAATGAGTGGTACTCCAAGACTTTCTTCAAGGTTCGCAGGTCTGTGATAATGTAGAAAAACAACGATTTTAAATTCGGGACAGTCCACATCCATTTTGGGACGGCTTAGATTGTATTTCGGGACGGTTCCAGGAGGATGGTGAAAAAAAGTTAGCTATGAGCCCTGCCTACACCCCCCCCGACCACTTGCCCCGTCACTGCGAGGCCCCTGCGGTCGATCGACAAGGTCACGGCTCTTCTCTGTCCTGGCCACACAGTGGTGGAATGAACTACCCACTGATGTCAGGACAGCAGAGTCGCTGCCTCTCTTTCACTGTAGGCTCAAAACTCCCCTCTTCAAATACTACTACCACCATCCTCCCTCTTAACAATCCATTGTATTTTTATATTGCTATTCTTGCACTTTGCCTTCAGCATTAGATGCTCTTAGTCACTTGCTTTAGAAAGGAGATGCACTTTGAGTTCTGGCAAGTAGTAGTACACTGGCTTTTCCTACATTAAATGCAATTATTGTAAGTCGGTTTGGATAACAGCATCAGCTAAATGACTAATGTAATGTAGTGATTTGCGATGCGGCCGCAGTTTACCCGGAGGCTCTGATGGTGGCTTGATAGGCCCTGTCCGGTGTCTCATCTCCTCCGTCTCCATTCTCTCCATCCGCTCCTCCTTGCGGTGCTTGGGCGCGCTCCTCTCCTGCACCGCTCCCCTCTCCTCCTGTCTGCGGACCGCCATGGACGCCCGCATGGCTGCAGCTACCTCCCTGTCTTCCTCCTCACTAGAGACACACACACACACACACAAACACACACACACACACACACACAACTATAGCATATCATCCCCTTCAAACCATTTTCTTGGAAATCGGAAATCAAGTACCCATCCATCACTGTACTTGTCACTGTACTGTGTATTTCCGTAAGGAAAAAATAACAAACAAATAACAAAATTCCTGGTGACATCAGTCGTAATAGATTACTGTGATCCACACACCTACAGTATTAGTGGCTACCTTGGTCTATTAAGACAAACTGATGATTGATATGTCAGTGATGTCGCACTCACCGGTTGTACCTCCAGCTTCCTCGAGTGTTCTGATGGTGGCCTTGGGTCCGCCCCCTTCCTGCCCTGCCCTGCCTCATTTCCTCATAGTCCTCCCCTGACACCATCCCTGAGAAACACACACGCACACACAGTGTAATTTAGCAAAGCACACACACACCCTCACTCACAAAACAGTGACTCACTTGTAATTACCTATAACACCTAGAGGCAATATGCTGAAACAGTGACGCAAACACAGACGAACAGACACACGCACACACACCGACCTTCGTTCCTTCTCTGCTGCTCTCTACGAGGAGCGTAGGTGAACTGCAGGTCTATGTGCCGGTTCTGCCTGGCCTCTGCCCGGTTCTTGCTGTGAGCCGAGGCCTTGTGGGCCTTGTAGTCGATCTCTGTGCGGAAGGCGTGGGTGAACTGCTCGGTGCTGCAGCGACCCTCCTCACACAGGTAGTGGCTCTCCCGGAAGTGCTCGCTCAGGTACTGGTAGTCGCTGTGTGGAGAGAGAGAGGAAGGTTAACAGACACAGGACAGACTTAGGACGCTCTAAAGAAGAAAACATAAACTTAGCCTGGGCCAGAAATGTTCCTGAACACCGGTGTGTGTGTGTACCTGTAGTAATCCTGAGCTCCGTCTGCATCACAGAAGTGGCAGAAGTAGTGGTCTCTGCGCAGGTGCTTGAGCAGCTCGTCGTTGTCAAGGTAACGGTCGTCGCAGAACTTGCAGAGCGGGTGTCCGCGGTGCGACGTGTCGTCGGGGTCGCCCTGCGTGCGGTGGCGAGCCAGGTCCTTGCGGTTGTACCACTTGCGCTCATGGGAAAAGATCTGGAGGACGAGAGGACACGAATACGAGTCGGAATGACCTTTAAACATATGTGAAGTGCATCATGGCGCTGTTCAGTGCGCAAGATTTACACGGCAACATACTGTACAATACATTAGCAAAATGAACACCAGTACACTTGAGTGGACAAGAGTTTGTCAACTACAAAGACCTAACTGTGGCCTTGGCTAAGATGGTGAGAGCAGGGGGTGTTGTGTAATTAAAACTATTAAAACTAATAGCAAATAACAAGACAATAAAAGAACGGCGGCTACTCTCAGATTTCAAATTCCTGTGTAAACCATACATGGTGATAAACTGATCTGAATTTATTGCTCAGCTTGTTAACATAATAATGGTGCCTGGTCCTCTCCCACCATCTTGCTTCCCCTGTCCACATTTTTGCTTTGATTTATACTTTGCACAACACTTTCCCTTTACATAAATTCTCTCACGCTCATCCATATTTAATATATTGGCAAACATCTCTCCCTGTCACTTTAGCCTTCAAATCACTCTGCGGGCTCCTCGCCAACCTTAAATGTATTATTGTCTGCAATTCTGTGTTGGTACCTTGAGGTGTTTGGTGCAGAGCTTGCAACAGAAGAGCTCGTGCTGCTTCCTCATGTGCTGCTCCAGCTCCTCAAACTTGGAGAAGACCTTGGCCTCCGGGCAGTGGGGGCACTCGGGCTGCAACAGCCTCCTGGATACACACAGGGGCAGAGAGAGGACACGTTAAGGTTAGGGGTCTGGCTGGGAGAGAAATGAGTGAGACACTCTAGGAGACAGTATAAAACAGGAGCAGAGTACTCCTGGGAGACAACACTAGGGGATTCTCCTCATTTCCTCAGCTATTTTCGGTAACCCTCACTCCTCCCCCAACCCAGAAGACTGCATGAGCAGCCCCACCACTAAGTAGAATGAGGACAGAGAAAGAGCAGCAGGAGCCTACCTGAACTGAGCACAGATCTTCCCGTCGCTGAAGTAGATGTCATATTTCTTCTCACACTGAAACTGTTGAAAGGGGAGCGTGGAGAACGGCTGCAGTTTGTTCACAAAGATGACCTGACCAGAGAATGAACAGAGTGAGATATACAGTAGCAGACTGCAGGTTCCATACCAATAATAATGAGAGACTGCATACTAGACCGTAGTGCACAATATAATCTCTTTAGACCCATCTTCCAGATAATTTAGAATCAAACTTTATTTTCCAAACGTTGCCATGATTTATTTTACGGCCATTTCAATGTGTAACAGGCTTGAGGATTTGACTGGCGCTGTCTCGCACCGGCACATTGCCGGTCAGGTCAGGTTGTCCACGTTGATGACACTTTGCCTTGTATTTTATCTGCCGGTGGCTAGCTCGGTTAGCTTTAACAGTTACAACAGCCATCAAATACAATCTGACGCGTTGGTTTACTGCAAGGGACGTGTCATACACGCTGTTGGGTGGTCAGCACTATTCCCACATATTGCCATGTTGACGTTACATAACGTTAACCAACCATCAACAGATGGCTAACGCTAGCCAGCTAGCAAGTTCTCGTTAGCTAAAACAGATTGGTTGAGTCAACAATGTTTGCAAAATCGTAAATTACTAAATGATGCCATTCAGTTCATCATAACCTGCTGGTCAGTCGTGGATTTTGATTGAAACGTGGCTGACTAACGTTAATCAGCTATCTTGCTAGCTAGCTGGCACTACCGGCCTACACTGTCACATCCCATCCACGAGGTAGAGTGCTAGGCGTGCCGTACCTTGTCGAGCTCTTCTCGGCACACGGCGCAGTACTTTTGGTCGCACAGAACCCTCATCTTGGTGGAGCAGCGATAGCACACCGGGTGATCGCATTTTCCCAGCGCAAATATGTCGAGATCTTGGCAGCAAAGAACGCAGTTCCGCTCAGTCTCCTTCATTGATGTTGATTCCATGGCAGTGAAAAGGCACAAAATACTTGATATTTGCTTTTTGGTCTGAATGGCCGCCGTTCAGATAGTAATTCCCTAAACCAGCGGCTAGTATCACTGCTAGTAATGCTGTTTCACGCAATGTGAAAGTCCGAAAGCCACTCGCGACGCAGGAATGAGATTATGCGGTTTGTGCAGCATGAGGATGGACTGAAAAGACTCTGCTAGCATTCATGGTCCGTCCGCTTATACCAATCACATCAACGTTATTTCGCGCAGGCGTCCCGCACATTTCCCCTAAACGAGACCCCCCCCCCCCTAACGTCTCCACGTGCCTGTCTGGCTTGGTCTGTCTAGGGAACACACAGGTGGAATGCATGAGTATATATTTGATTAAGTCAAGTAAACATTCCATCAAGTTAATTAGAAATCGATCTTACCGTATCTTACTGAATGGCTTTGAACCAGCCTTGACAAGCAGATTACAAGACTTCAGAAACAACCGTTTATACTATATTATCGATGATATTAATCTCTAGTCTAAATGATAAACAAATAACAGTCCTGTGTGTATATATTTGACATTTTAATGAGGTGAAAAAATATATACAAATGACAATACACATTTGACATATCTACAAATCAACAGTTGTGTCAACATCAGCTCAGAACTATTGTGTCATCTCTTCCTCTTCCATTTCCTCCTTCCTCTCTCCCTCCTCCTCCTCCTCGTGCTCTTCTGACTCCTCTTCCTCCTCTTCATCATCGTCACCATCAAAGTACTTCTCCTCTGCATCTCTGCTTACAATGTCCAGGTTGTCGTAGTCTGGGTTCTCATCCACCTCACTACAACGAACACACACACGTGCACACAGACAGACACACACACACGCACGCACGCACATACATACACATACACAAAGTTAAGTTAGTACACTGTAGTAAATAAACATTAATGGCTGGACTACTCTGTATTCCATCTGAGTAATCTGACCTGTAGTTGAAGTCTCTGTCCTTGCCGTCCAGGAAGCGTTGATGCATCTGACTGATGAACTCCTCCCTGAGCAGAGCCTTCTCCTCTGGGGTGGGCTCCCACTCCGCCTCCCTCCGCCGGCCTTCTGGGAGCACAGAGATGCATGCTAAGAGGTAGCAGCTGAAAGCACAGCATCAGCGAAGCAGTCTGCTCCGAATGCTGAGCCAAGACCATGACAGGTGTAAAGGTCACCCACCCACGACTCTTTACGACAGTCAGATTGGACTGTCAAGGGTGTGTGTGAGAGAAAAAGACAGACAGACCGAGAGAAAGAGAGAGAGTGTGCGTGCATGTGTGTGCGTGAGACCTTCATCCCTCTCCTCTTCATCCTCCTCCTGCGCTCCATCCTCTCTGTCCTGCTCCTCCTGTAGCCTGTTCTGAATCAGCTTCTCCTGGTAGGAGTTGAGGAGAAGGTCGGACAGCCCCCCTGCGCCTCCTCCCGGGCCCCCTGCGCCCCCTTGCATGGCCTCCTGGGAGCGCTCCAGCACTTCCTCATCACTCAGGTACTGGCCGATATACTGCTCATAAAGCAGGGGCTCCCGCACGCGCATCTGCTCCTCGCTGAAATACTGGCCCTCTGGCAGAGACACAGGAAGTAGAAGGTAATAGTTTAGAGGCAAATACTTAGCCTATTGAATGAATGGCCGACTGCTTTAATTCTTCCCAATTTCAGTTTTCAGGGAAACATGACAGACATTCACACAATTCTGAGCACCCATAAATGGTAAACGGACTGCATTTATATAGCACTTTTATCCAAAGTGCTTTACAATGGCCTCTCATTTACCCATTCACACACCAACGGCGGCCAGCTGCCGTGCAAGGTGCCAGCCTGCTCAGGCTGGGGGCAATTGGGAGCAATTTGGAGGAGTTCAGTGTCTTGCTCAAGGACACTTCAACATGTGGACAGCAGGAGCCGGGAATCGAACCGCTGACCCTGCGGCCATTTGACAACCCGCTCTACCTCTACCAACTGCCCACTCCCACTCCAGGATCCCTGATTGGTGCTGGAAGGGCTGGGAAGGGTGGGCTATTAATGAGATACCTCTCTGCAGAGCCCTGAGGGCAGCGTAGCGCTGATTTCGGACCCTGGTCCTGCTGTTGTGGCTGGCTGCTCGTCTCAGCACCTCTTTGCAGTAGTGCTGGGCTCGGGGGTCGGAGCTGAGGTGCGAGAAAGCCCCCAGGTGCTGGGGCCTGATGTGGGCCTGGTAGCGCTCCAGGAAGACCAGGGGCCTGGTCCTGTACTGCTGCAGCAGCTCCGCCCGGCGCTGTTCCTGGGTCAGCTCAGCATCTCCTATCTGTTGGCTCTTCACCGGGCTCCCACTCAACACCACCGCCTCCACCATGGCAGATACACTAGTGCCCCCCTATGTGGAACAGATACAAACAATAGTCAGCCCAGACTCGCATCACTCTCACGCACGCACGCACGCACGCACGCACGCACGCACGCACGCACGCACGCACGCACGCACGCACGCACGCACGCACGCACACACACACACACACACACACACACACACACACACACACACACACACACACACACACACACACACACACACACACACACACTCCATTTAGTACGTTAAACCATCTGTGTGTTTACAGGCTTGGTTAAACATGCTAGCTAGCTCTCAAACTAGCAAAACCGGGGCTTATTATTTTCAGTCTACCTCGCCTCCTGATATTTCTGCCCCTCTCACCTGATCCAGCAGCTGATTCTAAGTACTTACAGTGTCAGAGTGACTAGACTCGGGTCTGGGTCCCCCGGCGTCAGGCTCTGGTCTGCAGGCAGGCGTTGGAGTTGCGGAGCTGGCAGGCGGCGGACTTGGCATAGCTGGAGGGTCGATCTCTCCCCACATCATTAGGCTCGTATGTTAGTTTTTTTGTTTTGTTGGGTCAAAGAGCTCTGTGTATTGTTGTTGGATCAAAGAGCTCTGTGTATTGTTGTTGTTGTTGGATCAAAGAGCTCTGTGTATTATCATGATATTACGTCTCAGTACTTACGCTGCTAGCTAGCTAGCTACGCCCGCATCCGTCCGTCAATCTATTCAGTCCCCGCTTTCCAGAACTAACAGTTCCCATGGCGAAGAAGGCAGAAGAGGAGGAGAATATCTGTAAAATTGTAAAATTATGTGTCTCTAATCCACACAGCACAATTCCTGTGTAGGCTATGTAGGCATTAGCGTGTTTATTCTACACCACCCATGGCTTGAACTCACATTGTTAGACTCCAAGAGCAAGTCATGATCTTGTTGAGCTGCCAGCTTCATAACACCAGGGTTCCAGTTAGCAAGACAAATATTGAGAATTTGTACTTCATCTAGACAACATGAGATGTCTTCTTTTTTTTTTTTTTAAGTTTATTAGGGCCCGAGCACTGGCGGTGCGAGGCCCTATTGAAACTCGAAGGATTATTAGGGCCCGAGCACTGGCGGTGCGAGGCCCTATTGTATTTCGAAGGATTATTATTAGGGCCCGAGCACTGGCGGTGCGAGGCCCTATTGAATTTCGAAGGATTATTAGGGCCCGAGCACTGGCGGTGCGAGGCCCTATTGAAATTCGAAAGATTATTATTATTATTAGGGCCCGAGCACTGGCGGTGCGAGGCCCTATTGTATTTCGAAGGATTATTATTATTATTAGGGCCCGAGCACTGGCTGTGCGAGGCCCTATTGAAACTCGAAGGATTATTATTATTAGGGCCCGAGCACTGGCGGTGCGAGGCCCTATTGAATTTCGAAGGATTATTAGGGCCCGAGCACTGGCGGTGCGAGGCCCTATTGAAACTCGAAGGATTATTATTCTCCTTCTCCTTCTCCTTCTCCTTCTTCTCCTTTACTCCAAACAAATGCCTTTTAGGCGGCCTGAACATCGATGAAAACGGATGAAACTTTGCAGATACGTCAGTCCCGGTGAAAAATTTGATAATTCATGGGTGACGGAAATGGGCGTGGCAAAACGGCTCAAGAGCGCCCCCTGGAAAGTTTAAAATGGCGAGCCCCACCTTTCAGTTTGATGTAGGCTAACGAAATTCGGTGGGCATATGTATTTCATCGAGCCACACTTAAATGTCTCTTGGAGCTATACCCAACATGCAACAGGAAGTCCGCCATTTTGCTCTTAATGTGCCATTTTGTCCTTGTTTTGACCATTTCCATGCCTCGTACTTCGACGAACTCCTCCTACAGATTTCATCCGATCAACTTCATATCGGGTCAGCTTCATCTTAAGACCTTTGTGATCAAAAGTTATCAAAAAAATTGAGTTTTCACCAAACACCCTTGCCGTGGCGCCCCGCCAAAGTTTGACATTTCGCCATAAAACACGATGTCCTCATAACTCCTCCATACATTATCGGATTTGTCCGATATATCTCACGCTTCATGACAGTTCTGTCCTGAACACATCTATGTGTCAGTATTGCGTCATACTTATTGCGCCACCTATTGGTGAAACAGGAAGTCCTCATAACTCCTACATACATTATCCAATTCGTCCGATATATCTCACGCTTCATGACGGTTCTGTCCTGAACACATCTATGTGGCAGTATTGCATCATACTTATAGCGCCACCTATTGGTGAAACAGGAAGTCCCCATAACTCCTCCATACATTATCGGATTTGTCCGATATATCTCACGCTTCATGACGGTTCTGTCCTGAACACATCTATGTGTCAGTATTGCGTCATACTTATAGCGCCACCTATTGGTGAAACAGGAAGTCCTCATAACTCCTGCATACATCATCCGATTTGCACCAAATTGCTGACGCTTCATGAAGGTCAACTTCTGAACACATCTATGCGTCGGTATTGAGTTACACTTACAGCGCCACCTACTGGTGAAACAGGAAGTACTCATAACTCCTACATACATTATCCGATTTACTCCAAATTGCTCATGCTTGATGAAGGTCACATCTTGAACACATCTGTAGGTCAGTATTGCGTCATACCTACAGCGCCACCTACTGCTTACAGGAAGTCCTCATAACTCCTACATACTTTGTCCGATTTACACAACATTTCTCACGCTTCATCAAGGTACTGTCCTGAACACATCTATGCGTCGGTATTGAGTCACGCTTAGAGCGCCACCTACTGGTGACAGGAAGTTTCTGTCAGTACTGGACACCGAAATTGCACACCCTTTAACGGCGCCACACCCCGACCCGCGTGGGGTGCGAGGGCCCGCTCACTGCTGCTCGCAGCCCTAGTTAGGGCCCGAGCACTGGCGGTGCGAGGCCCTATTGAAACTCGAAGGATTATTAGGGCCCGAGCACTGGCGGTGCGAGGCCCTATTGTATTTCGAAGGATTATTATTATTCTCCCTTCTCCTTCTCCTTCTCCTTCTCCTTCTTCCAAAACAAATGCCTTTTTGGCGGCCTAAACATCGATGAAAACGGATGAAACTTTGAAGATACGTCAGTACCGGTGAAAAATTTGATAATTCATGGGTGACGGAAATGGGCGTGGCAAAACGGCTCAAGAGCGCCCCCTGGAAAATTTAAAATGGCGAGCCCCACCTTTCAGTTTGATGTAGGCGAACGAAATTCGGTGGGCATATGTAGTTCATCGAGACACACTAAAATGTCTCTTTGACCTATACCCAACATCCGACAGGAAGTCAGCCATTTTGCTTTTAATGTGACATTTTGTCCTTGTTTTTACCATTTCCATGTCTCGTACTTCAACGAACTCCTCCTACAGATTTCATCCGATCAACTTCATATTCGGTCAGCTTCATCTTAAGACCTTTGTGATCAAAAGTTATCAAAAAAATTGAGTTTTCACTATACACCCTTCCCGTGGCGCCCCGCCAAAGTTTGACATTTCGCCATAAAACACGAAGTCCTCATAACTCCTCCATACATTATCCGATTTGTCCGATATATCTCACGCTTCATGACGGTTCTGTCCTGAACACATCTATCTGTCAGTATTGCGTCATGCTTATAGCGCCACCTATTGGTGAAACAGGAAGTGCTCATAACTCCTGCATACATCATCCGATTTGCACCAAATTGCTGACGCTTCATGAAGGTCACCTTATGAACGCATCTATGTGTCAGTATTGAGTCAAACTTAAAGTGCCACCTACTGGTGAAACAGGAAGTCCTCATAACTCCTACATACGTTATCCGATTTACTCAACATTTCTCACGCTTCATCAAGGTACCGTCCTGAACACATCTATGCTTCGGTATTGAGTCACGCCGAGAGCGCCACCTACTGGTGACAGGAAGTTTCTCGCAGTACTGCACACCGAAATAGCACACCCTTTAACGGCGCAGCACCCCGACACGCGTGGGGTGCGAGGGCCCGCTCACTGCTGCTCGCAGCACTAGTTATTATTATTCTTCTCCTTCTCCTTCTTCTCCTTCTTCTTCTCCCCAAACAAATGCCTTTTTGGCGGCCTTAACATCGATGAAAACGGATGAAACTTTGCACATACGTCAGTCCCGGTAAAAAATTTGATAATTCATGGGTGACGGAAATGGGCGTGGCAAAACGGCTCAAGTGCGCCCCCTGGAAAATTTAAAATGGCGAGCCCCACCTTTCAGTTTGATGTAGTCGAACGAAATTCGGTGGGCATATGTAGTTCATCGAGACACACTAAAATGTCTCTTGGAGCTATACCCAACATGCAACAGGAAGTCCGCCATCTTGCTTTTAATGTGCCATTTTGTCCTTGTTTTGACCATTTCCATGCCTCGTACTTCAACGAACTCCTCCTACAGATTTCATCCGATCAACTTCATATCGGGTCGGCTTCATCTTAAGACCTTTGTGATCAAAAGTTATCAAAAAAATTGAGTTTTCACCACACACCCTTGCCGTGGCGCCCCGCCAAAGTTTGACATTTCGCCATAAAACACGAAGTCCTCATAACTCCTACATACATTATCCAATTTGTCCGATATATCTCATGCTTCATGACGGTTCTGTCCTGTACACATCTATGTTTCAGTATTGCATCATACTTATAGCGCCACCTATTGGTGAAACAGGAAGTCCTCATAACTCCTACATACATTATCCAATTCGTCCGATATATCTCACGCTTCATGAAGGTTCTGTCCTGAACACATCTATGTGTCAGTATTGCGTCATACTTATAGCGCCACCTATTGGTGAAACAGGAAGTCCTCATAACTCCTACATACATTATCCAATTCGTCCGATATATCTCACGCTTCATGAAGGTTCTGTCCTGAACACATCTATGTTTCAGTATTGCATCATACTTATAGCGCCAACTATTGGTGAAACAGGAAGTCCTCATAACTCCTACATACATAATCCAATTCGTCCGATATATTTCACGCTTCATGAAGGTTCTGTCCTGAACACAACTATGTGTCAGTATTGCGTCATACTTATAGCGCCACCTATTGGTGAAACAGGAAGTCCTCATAACTCCTCCATACATTATCCGATTCGTCCGATATATCTCACGCTTCATGACGGTTCTGTCCTGAACACATCTATGTGTCAGTATTGCATCATACTTATAGCGCCACCTATTGGTGAAACAGGAAGTCCTCATAACTCCTACATACATTATCCAATTCGTCCGATATATCTCACGCTTCATGAGGGTTCTGTCCTGTACACATCTATGTTTCAGTATTGCATCAAACTTATAGCGCCACCTATTGGTGAAACAGGAAGTCCTCATAACTCCTCCATACATTATCCAATTTGTCCGATATTTCTCACGCTTCATGACGGTTCTGTCCTGAACACATCTATGTGTCAGTATTGCGTCATACTTATAGCGCCACCTATTGGTGAAACAGGAAGTCCTCATAACTCCTCCATACATTATCCAATTTGTCCGATATATCTCACGCTTCATGACGGTTCTGTCCTGAACACATCTATGTGTCAGTATTGCGTCATACTTATAGCGCAACCTATTGGTGAAACAGGAAGTCCTCATAACTCCTCCATACATTATCCAATTTGTCCGATATATCTCACGCTTCATGACGGTTCTGTCCTGAACACATCTATGTGTCAGTATTGCGTCATACTTATAGCGCCACCTATTGGTGAAACAGGAAGTCCTCATAACTCCTCCATACATTATCCAATTTGTCCGATATATCTCACGCTTCATGACGGTTCTGTCCTGAACACATCTATGTGTCAGTATTGCGTCATACTTATAGCGCCACCTATTGGTGAAACAGGAAGTCCTCATAACTCCTCCATACATTATCCGATTTGTCCGATATATCTCACGCTTCATGACGGTTCTGTCCTGAACACATCTATGTGTCAGTATTGCGTCATACTTATAGCGCCACCTATTGGTGAAACAGGAAGTCCTCATAACTCCTACATACATTATCCGATTTGTCCGATTTATCTCACGCTTCATGACGGTTCTGTCCTGAACACATCTATGTGTCAGTATTGCATCATACTTATAGCGCCACCTATTGGTGAAACAGGAAGTCCTCATAACTCCTGCATACATCATCCGATTTGCACCAAATTGCTGACTCTTCATGAAGGTCACCTTCTGAACACATCTATGCGTCGGTATTGAGTCACGCTTAGAGCGCCACCTACTGGTGACAGGAAGTTTCTGTCAGTACTGGACACCGAAATAGCACACCCTTTAACGGCGCCACACCCCGACCCGCGTGGGGTGCGAGGGCCCGCTCACTGCTGCTTGCAGCACTAGTTATTATTATTATTCTCCTACCTTCTTCTTCTTCTCCCCAAACAAATGCCTTTTTGGCGGCCTAAACATCGATGAAAACGGATGAAACTTTGCAGATACGTCAGTCCCGGTGAAAAATTTGATAATTCATGGGTGACGGAAATGGGCGTGGCAAAACGGCTCAAGAGCGCCCCCTGGAAAATTTAAAATGGCGAGCCCCACCTTTCAGTTTGATGTAGGCGAACGAAATTCGGTGGGCATATGTATTTCATCGAGCCACACTTAAATGTCTCTTGGAGCTATACCCAACATGCAACAGGAAGTCCGCCATTTTGCTCATAATGTGCCATTTTGTCCTTGTTTTGACCATTTCCATGCCTCGTACTTCGACGAACTCCTCCTACAGGTTTCATCCGATCAACTTCATATCGGGTCAGCTTCATCTTAAGACCTTTGTGATCAAAAGTTATCAAAAAAATTGAGTTTTCACCAAACACCCTTGCCGTGGCGCCCCGCCAAAGTTTGACATTTCGCCATAAAACACGAAGTCCTCATAACTCCTCCATACATTATCCAATTTGTCCGATATATCTCACGCTTCATGACGGTTCTGTCCTGAACACATCTATGTGTCAGTATTGCATCATACTTATAGCGCCACCTATTGGTGAAACAGGAAGTCCTCATAACTCCTCCATACATTATCCAATTTGTCCGATATATCTCACGCTTCATGACGGTTCTGTCCTGAACACATCTATGTGTCAGTATTGCGTCATACTTATAGCGCCACCTATTGGTGGAACAGGAAGTCCTCATAACTACTACATACATTATCCAATTTGTCCGATATATCTCACACTTCATGACAGTTCTGTCCTGAACACATCTATGTGTCAGTATTGCATCATACTTATAGCGCCACCTATTGGTTAAACAGGAAGTCCCCATAACTCCTCCATACATTATCGGATTTGTCCGATATATCTCACGCTTCATGACGGTTCTGTCCTGAACACATCTATGTGTCAGTATTGCGTCATACTTATAGCGCCACCTATTGGTGAAATAGGAAGTCCTCATAACTCCTCCATACATTATCCAATTTGTCCGATATATCTCACGCTTCATGACGGTTCGGTCCTGAACAGATCTATGTGTCCGTATTGTGTCATACTTATAGCGCCACCTATTGGTGAAACAGGGAGTCCTCATAACTCCTCCATACATTATCGGATTTGTCTGATATATCTCACGCTTCATGACGGTTCTGTCCTGAACACATCTATGTGTCCGTATTGTGTCATACTTATAGCGCCACCTATTGGTGAAATAGGAAGTCCTCATAACTCCTGCATACATCATCCGATTTGCACCAAATTGCTGACGCTTCGTGAAGGTCACCTTCTGAACACATCTATGCGTCGGTATTGAGTCACACTTACAGCGCCACCTACTGGTGAAACAGGAAGTACTCATAACTCCTACATATGTTATCCGATTTACTCCAAATTGCTCATGCTTGATGAAGGTCACATCTTGAACACATCTATGCATCGGTATTGAAGGTCACATCTTGAACACTTCTGTAAGTCAGTATTGCGTCATACCTACAGCGCCACCTACTGGTCAAACAGGAAGTACTCATAACTCCTACATACGTTATCCGATTTACTCAACATTTCTCACGCTTCATCAAGGTACCGTCCTGAACACATCTATGCTTCGGTATTGAGTCACGCTTAGAGCGCCACCTACTGGTGACAGGAAGTTTCTCTCAGTGCTGCACACCGAAATAGCACACCCTTTAACGGCGCCAAATCCCGACACGCGTGGGGTGCGAGGGCCCGCTCACTGCTGCTCGCAGCCCTAGTTATTCTTCTTCTCCTTCTCCTTCTTCTCCTTTACTCCAAACAAATGCCTTTTAGGCGGCCTGAACATCGATGAAAACGGATGAAACTTTGCAGATACGTCAGTCCCGGTGAAAAATTTGATAATTCATGGGTGACGGAAATGGGCGTGGCAAAACGGCTCAAGAGCGCCCCCTGGAAAATCTAAAATGGTGAGCCCCACCTTTCAGTTTGATGTAGGCGAACGAAATTCGGAGGGCATATGTAGTTCATCGAGACGCACTAAAATGTCTCTTGGAGCTATACCCAACATGCAACAGGAAGGCCGCCATTTTGCTTTTAATGTGCCATTTTGTCCTTGTTTTGACCATTTCCATGCCTCGTACTTCGACGAACTCCTCCTACAGATTTCATCCGATCAACTTCATATCGGGTCAGCTTCATCTTAAGGCCTTTCTGATCAAAAGTTATCAAAAAAATTGAGTTTTCACCAAACACCCTTGCCGTGGCGCCCCGCCAAAGTTTGACATTTCGCCATAAAACACGAAGTCCTCATAACTCCTCCATACATTATCCAATTTTTCCGATATATCTCACGCTTCATGACGGTTCTGTCCTGAACACATCTATGTGTCAGTATTGCGTCATACTTATAGCGCCACCTATTGGTGAAACAGGAAGTCCTCATAACTCCTCCATACATTATCCAATTTGTCCGATATAGCTCACGCTTCATGACGGTTCTGTCCTGAACACATCTATGTGTCAGTATTGCATCATACTTATAGCGCCACCTATTGGTGAAACAGGAAGTCCCCATAACTCCTCCATACATTATCGGATTTGTCCGATATATCTCACGCTTCATGAGAGTTCTGTCCTGAACACATCTATGTGTCAGTATTGCGTCATACTTATAGCGCCACCTATTGGTGAAACAGGAAGTCATCATAACTCCTACATACATTATCCGATTTACTCAACATTTCTCACGCTTCATCAAGGTACCGTCCTGAACACATCTATGCATCGGTATTGAGTCACACTTAGAGCGCCACCTACTGGTGACAGGAAGTTTCTCTCAGTACTGCACACCGAAATAGCACACCCTTTAACGGCGCCACACCCCGACACGCGTGGGGTGCGAGGGCCCGCTCACTGCTGCTCGCAGCCCTAGTTCTACCTTCTTGTTCTTCTTCTCCCCAAACAAATGCCTTTTTGGCGGCCTAAACATCGATGAAAACGGATGAAACTTTGCAGATACGTCAGTCCCGGTGAAAAATTTGATAATTCATGGGTGCCGGAAATAGGCGTGGCAAAACGGCTCAAGAGCGCCCCCTGGAAAATCTAAAATGGCGAGCCCCACCTTTCAGTTTGATGTAGGCGAACGAAATTCGGAGGGCATATGTATTTCATCGAGCCACACTTAAATGTCTCTTGGAGCTATACCCAACATGCAACAGGAAGTCCGCCATTTTGCTCTTAATGTGCCATTTTGTCCTTGTTTTGACCATTTCCATGCCTCGTACTTCGACGAACTCCTCCTACAGATTTCATCCGATCAACTTCATATCGGGTCAGCTTCATCTTAAGACCTTTGTGATCAAAAGTTATCAAAAAAATTGAGTTTTCACCAAACACCCTTGCCGTGGCGCCCCGCCAAAGTTTGACATTTCGCCATAAAACACGATGTCCTCATAACTCCTCCATACATTATCGGATTTGTCCGATATATCTCACGCTTCATGACGGTTCTGTCCTGAACACATCTATGTGTCAGTATTGCGTCATACTTATAGCGCCACCTATTGGTGAAACAGGAAGTCCTCATAACTCCTACATACATTATCGGATTTGTCCGATATGTCTCAAGCTTCATGACAGTTCTGTCCTGAACACATCTATGTGTCAGTATTGCATCATACTTATAGCGCCACCTATTGGTGAAACAGGAAGTCCTCATAACTCCTCCATACATTATCCGATTCGTCCGATATATCTCACGCTTCATGACGGTTCTGTCCTGAACACATCTATGTGTCAGTATTGCATCATACTTATAGCGCCACCTATTGGTGAAACAGGAAGTCCTCATAACTCCTACATACATTATCCAATTCGTCCGATATATCTCACGCTTCATGAGGGTTCTGTCCTGAACACATCTATGTGTCAGTATTGCGTCATACTTATAGCGCCACCTATTGGTGTAACAGGAAGTCCTCATAACTCCTCCATACATTATCCAATTTGTCCGATATATCTCACTCTTCATGACGGTTCGGTCCTGAACAGTTCTATGTGTCCGTATTGTGTCATACTTATAGCGCCACCTATTGGTGAAACAGGAAGTCCTCATAACTCCTACATACATTATCCAATTTGTCTGATATATCTCACGCTTCATGACGGTTCAGTCCTGAACACATCTATGTGTCAGTATTGCGTCATACTTATAGCGCCACCTATTGGTGTAACAGGAAGTCCTCATAACTCCTCCATACATTATCCAATTTGTCCGATATATCTCACGCTTCATGACGGTTCGGTCCTGAACAGATCTATGTGTCCGTATTGTGTCATACTTATAGCGCCACCTATTGGTGAAACAGGAAGTCCTCATAACTCCTACATACATTATCCAATTTGTCTGATATATCTCACGCTTCATGACGGTTCAGTCCTGAACAGATCTATGTGTCAGTATTGCGTCATACTTATAGCGCCACCTATTGGTGAAACAGGAAGTCCTCATAACTCCTGCATACATCATCCGATTTGCACCAAATTGCTGACGCTTCGTGAAGGTCACCTTCTGAACACATCTATGCGTCGGTATTGCGTCATTCCTACAGCGCCGCCTGCTGGTGAAACAGGAAGTACTCATAACTCCTACATATGTTATCCGATTTACACCACATTGCTCACGCTTGATGAAGGTCGCGTCCTGAACACATCTGTGGTTAGTATTGAGTCCTACTTATAGCGCCGCCTACAGGTCAAGCAGGAAGTCATCATAACTCCTACATACATTGTCCAATTTACTCAACATTTCTCACGCTTCATCAAGGTACCGTCCTGAACACATCTATGCATCGGTATTGAGTCACGCTTAGAGCGCCACCTACTGGTTACAGGAAGTTTCTCTCAGTACTGGACACCGAAATAGCACAGCCTCTAACGGCGCCACACCCCGACACGCGTGGGGTGCGAGGGCCCGCTCAATGCTGCTCGCAGCCCTAGTTAGGGCCCGAGCACTGGCGGTGCGAGGCCCTATTGAAACTCGAAGGATTATTATTATTATTATTATTATTATTCTTTACTCCAAACAAATGCCTTTTAGGCGGCCTGAACATCGATGAAAACGGATGAAACTTTTCAGATACGTCAGTCCCGGTGAAAAATTTGATAATTCATGGGTGACGGAACTGGGCGTGGCAAAACGGCTCAAGAGCGCCCCCTGGAAAATCTAAAATGGCGAGCCCCACCTTTCAGTTTGATGTAGGCGAACGAAATTCGGAGGGCATATGTAGTTCATCGAGACGCACTAAAATGTCTCTTGGAGCTATACCCAACATGCAACAGGAAGGCCGCCATTTTGCTTTTAATGTGCCATTTTGTCCTTGTTTTGACCATTTCCATGCCTCGTACTTCGACGAACTCCTCCTACAGATTTCATCCGATCAACTTCATATCGGGTCAGCTTCATCTTAAGACCTTTGTGATCAAAAGTTATCAAAAAAATTGAGTTTTCACCAAACACCCTTGCCGTGGCGCCCCGCCAAAGTTTGACATTTCGCCATAAAACACGAAGTCCTCATAACTCCTACATACATTATCCAATTTGTCCGATATATCTCACGCTTCATGAGGGTTCTGTCCTGAACACATCTATGTGTCAGTATTGCGTCATACTTATAGCGCCACCTATTGGTGAAACAGGAAGTCCTCATAACTCCTACATACATTATCCGATTTGTCCGATATATCTCACGCTTCATGACGGTTCTGTCCTGAACACATCTATGTGTCAGTATTGCGTCATACTTATAGCGCCACCTATTGGTGAAACAGGAAGTCCTCATAACTCCTCCATACATTATCCGATTTGTCCGATTTATCTCATGCTTCATGACGGTTCTGTCCTGAACACATCTATGTGTCAGTATTGCATCATACTTATAGCGCCACCTATTGGTAAAACAGGAAGTCCTCATAACTCCTCCATACATTATCCGATTTGTCCGATATATCTCACGCTTCATTACGGTTCTGTCCTGAACACATCTATGTGTCAGTATTGCGTCATACTTATAGCGCCACCTATTGGTGAAACAGGAAGTCCTCATAACTCCTCCATACATTATCCGATTTGTCCGATATATCTCACGCTTCATGACGGTTCTGTCCTGAACACATCTATGTGTCAGTATTGCGTCATACTTATAGCGCCACCTATTGGTGAAACAGGAAGTCCTCATAACTCCTCCATACATTATCCGATTTGTCCGATTTATCTCACGCTTCATGACGGTTCTGTCCTGAACACATCTATGTGTCAGTATTGCGTCATACTTATAGCGCCACCTATTGGTGAAACAGGAAGTCCTCATAACTCCTGCATAAATTATCCGATTTGTCCGATATGTCTCACGCTTCATGACAGTTCTGTCCTGAACACATCTATGTGTCAGTATTGCGTCATACTTATAGCGCCACCTATTGGTGAAACAGGAAGTCCTCATAACTCCTACATACATTATCCAATTTGTCTGATATATCTCACGCTTCATGACGGTTCAGTCCTGAACACATCTATGTGTCAGTATTGCGTCATACTTATAGCGCCACCTATTGGTGTAACAGGAAGTCCTCATAACTCCTCCATACATTATCCAATTTGTCCGATATATCTCACGCTTCATGACGGTTCGGTCCTGAACAGATCTATGTGTCCGTATTGTGTCATACTTATAGCGCCACCTATTGGTGAAACAGGAAGTCCTCATAACTCCTACATACATTATCCAATTTGTCTGATATATCTCACGCTTCATGACGGTTCAGTCCTGAACAGATCTATGTGTCAGTATTGCGTCATACTTATAGCGCCACCTATTGGTGAAACAGGAAGTCCTCATAACTCCTGCATACATCATCCGATTTGCACCAAATTGCTGACGCTTCGTGAAGGTCACCTTCTGAACACATCTATGCGTCGGTATTGCGTCATTCCTACAGCGCCGCCTGCTGGTGAAACAGGAAGTACTCATAACTCCTACATATGTTATCCGATTTACACCACATTGCTCACGCTTGATGAAGGTCGCGTCCTGAACACATCTGTGGTTAGTATTGAGTCCTACTTATAGCGCCGCCTACAGGTCAAGCAGGAAGTCATCATAACTCCTACATACATTGTCCAATTTACTCAACATTTCTCACGCTTCATCAAGGTACCGTCCTGAACACATCTATGCATCGGTATTGAGTCACGCTTAGAGCGCCACCTACTGGTTACAGGAAGTTTCTCTCAGTACTGGACACCGAAATAGCACAGCCTCTAACGGCGCCACACCCCGACACGCGTGGGGTGCGAGGGCCCGCTCAATGCTGCTCGCAGCCCTAGTTAGGGCCCGAGCACTGGCGGTGCGAGGCCCTATTGAAACTCGAAGGATTATTATTATTAGGGCCCGAGCACTGGCGGTGCGAGGCCCTATTGAATTTCAAAGGATTATTATTATTCTCCTTCTCCTTCTCCTTCTTCTTCTCCCCAAACAAATGCCTTTTTGGCGGCCTAAACATCGATGAAAACGGATGAAACTTTGCAGATACATCAGACCCGGTGAAAAACGGATATTTCATTGGTGACGGAAATGGGCGTGGCAAAACGGCTCAAGAGCGCCCCCTGGAAAGTTTAAAATGGCGAGCCCCACCTTTCAGTTTGATGTAGGCGAACGAAATTCGGTGGGCATATGTATTTCATCGAGCCACACTTAAATGTCTCTTGGAGCTATACCCAACATGCAACAGGAAGTCCGCCATTTTGCTCTTAATGTGCCATTTTGTCCTTGTTTTGACCATTTCCATGCCTCGTACTTCGACGAACTCCTCCTACAGATTTCATCCGATCAACTTCATATCGGGTCAGCTTCATCTTAAGACCTTTGTGATCAAAAGTTATCAAAAAAATTGAGTTTTCACCAAACACCCTTGCCGTGGCGCCCCGCCAAAGTTTGACATTTCGCCAGAAAACACGAAGTCCTCATAACTCCTCCATACATTATCCAATTTGTCCGATATATCTCACGCTTCATGACGGTTCTGTCCTGAACACATCTATGTGTCAGTATTGCGTCATACTTATAGCGCCACCTATTGGTGAAACAGGAAGTCCTCATAACTCCTCCATACATTATCCAATTTGTCCGATATATCTCACGCTTCATGACGGTTCTGTCCTGAACACATCTATGTTTCAGTATTGCGTCATACTTATAGCGCCACCTATTGGTGAAACAGGAAGTCCTCATAACTCCTCCATACATTATCCAATTTGTCCGATATATCTCACGCTTCATGACGGTTCTGTCCTGAACACATCTATGTGTCAGTATTGCGTCATACGAATAGCGCCACCTATTGGTGAAACAGGAAGTCCTCATAACTCCTGCATACATCATCCGATTTGCACCAAATTGCTGACGCTTCATGAAGGTGGCCTTCTGAACCCATCTATGTGTCGGTATTGAGTCACACTTACAGCGCCACCTACTGGTGAAACAGGAAGTCCTCATAACTCCTACATACGTTATCCGATTTACTCAACATTTCTCACGCTTCATCAAGGTACCGTCCTGAACACATCTATGCTTCGGTATTGAGTCACGCCTAGAGCGCCACCTACTGGTGACAGGAAGTTTCTCTCAGTACTGCACACCGAAATAGCACAGCCTTTAACGGCGCAGCACCCCGACACGCATGGGGTGCGAGGGCCCGCTCACTGCTGCTCGCAGCCCTAGTTAGGGCCCGAGCACTGGCGGTGCGAGGCCCTATTGTATTTCGAAGGATTATTATTATTAGGGCCCGAGCACTGGCGGTGCGAGGCCCTATTGAAACTCGAAGGATTATTATTATTCTCCTTATTCTCCTTCTTCTCCTTCTTCTTCCGAAACAAATGCCTTTTTGGCGGCCTAAACATCAATGAAAACGGATGAAACTTTGCAGATACATCAGTCCCGGTGAAAATCGGATATATCATTGGTGACGGAAATGGGCGTGGCAAAACGGCTCAAGAGCGCCCCCTGGAAAGTTTAAAATGGCGAGCCCCACCTTTCAGTTTGATGTAGGCGAACGAAATTCGGAGGGCATATGTATTTCATCGAGACACACTAAAATGTCTCTTGAAACTATACCCAACATGCAACAGGAAGTCCGCCATTTTGCTCTTAATGTGCCATTTTGTCCTTGTTTTGACCATTTCCATGCCTCGTACTTCGACGAACTCCTCCTACAGATTTCATCCGATCAACTTCATATCGGGTCAGCTTCATCTTAAGACCTTTGTGATCAAAAGTTATCAAAAAAATTGAGTTTTCACCAAACACCCTTGCCGTGGCGCCCCGCCAAAGTTTGACATTTCGCCATAAAACACGAAGTCCTCATAACTCCTCCATACATTATCCAATTTGTCCGATATATCTCACGCTTCATGACGGTTCTGTCCTGAACACATCTATGTGTCAGTATTGCATCATACTTATAGCGCCACCTATTGGTGAAACAGGAAGTCCTCATAACTCCTCCATACATTATCCGATTTGTCCGATATATCTCACGCTTCATGACGGTTCTGTCCTGAACACATCTATGTGTCAGTATTGCGTCATACTTATAGCGCCACCTATTGGTGAAACAGGAAGTCCTCATAACTCCTCCATACATTATCCGATTTGTCTGATATATCTCACGCTTCATGACGGTTCTGTCCTGAACACATCTATGTGTCAGTATTGCGTCATACTTATAGCGCCACCTATTGGTGAAACAGGAAGTCCTCATAACTCCTCCATACATTATCCGATTTGTCCGATTTATCTCACGCTTCATGACGGTTCTGTCCTGAACACATCTATGTGTCAGTATTGCGTCATACTTATAGCGCCACCTATTGGTGAAACAGGAAGTCCTCATAACTCCTGCATACATTATCCGATTTGCACCAAATTGCTGACGCTTCATGAAGGTCACCTTCTGAACACATCTATGCGTCGGTATTGAGTTACACTTACAGCGCCACCTACTGGTGAAACAGGAAGTACTCATAACTCCTACATACATTATCCGATTTACTCCAAATTGCTCACGCTTGATGAAGGTCGCATCTTGAACACATCTGTAGGTCAGTATTGCGTCATACCTACAGCGCCACCTACTGCTTACAGGAAGTCCTCATAACTCCTACATACTTTGTCCGATTTACACAACATTTCTCACGCTTCATCAAGGTACCGTCCTGAACACATCCATGCGTCGGTATTGAGTCACGCTTAGAGCGCCACCTACTGGTGACAGGAAGTTTCTGTCAGTACTGGACACCGAAATAGCACACCCTTTAACGGCGCCACACCCCGACACGCGTGGGGTGCGAGGGCCCGCTCACTGCTGCTCGCAGCCCTAGTTAGGGCCCGAGCACTGGCGGTGCGAGGCCCTATTGAAACTCGAAGGATTATTATTAGGGCCCGAGCACTGGCGGTGCGAGGCCCTATTGAATTTCGAAGGATTATTAGGGCCCGAGCACTGGCTGTGCGAGGCCCTATTGAAACTCGAAGGATTATTAGGGCCCGAGCACTGGCTGTGCGAGGCCCTATTGAAACTCGAAGGATTATTATTATTATTATTATTCTTCTTTACTCCAAACAAATGCCTTTTAGGCGGCCTGAACATCGATGAAAACGGATGAAACTTTGCAGATACGTCAGTCCCGGTGTAAAATTTGATAATTCATGGGTGACGGAACTGGGCGTGGCAAAACGGCTCAAGAGCGCCCCCTGGAAAATCTAAAATGGCGAGCCCCACCTTTCAGTTTGATGTAGGCGAACGAAATTCGGAGGGCATATGTAGTTCATCGAGACGCACTAAAATGTCTCTTGGAGCTATACCCAACATGCAACAGGAAGGCCGCCATTTTGCTTTTAATGTGCCATTTTGTCCTTGTTTTGACCATTTCCATGCCTCGTACTTCGACGAACTCCTCCTACAGATTTCATCCGATCAACTTCATATCGGGTCAGCTTCATCTTAAGGCCTTTGTGATCTAAAGTTATCAGAAAAATTGAGTTTTCACCAAACACCCTTGCCGTGGCGCCCCGCCAAAGTTCGACATTTCGCCATAAAACACGAAGTCCTCATAACTCCTCCATACATTATCCAATTTGTCCGATATATCTCACGCTTCATGACGGTTCTGTCCTGAACACATCTATGTGTCAGTATTGCGTCATACTTATAGCGCCACCTATTGGTGAAACAGGAAGTCCTCATAACTCCTACATACATTATCCAATTCGTCCAATATATCTCACGCTTCATGAAGGTTCTGTCCTGAACACATCTATGTGTCAGTATTGCGTCATACGTATAGCGCCACCTATTGGTGAAACAGGAAGTCCTCATAACTCCTGCATACATCATCCGATTTGCACCAAATTGCTGACGCTTCACGAAGGTCGCCTTCTGAACCCATCAATGTGTCGGTATTGAGTCACACTTACAGCGCCACCTACTGGTGAAACAGGAAGTCCTCATAACTCCTACATACGTTATCCGATTTACTCAACATTTCTCACGCTTCATCAAGGTACCGTCCTGAACACATCTATGCTTCGGTATTGAGTCACGCCTAGAGCGCCACCTACTGGTGACAGGAAGTTTCTCTCAGTACTGCACACCGAAATAGCACAGCCTTTAACGGCGCCACACCCCGACACGCGTGGGGTGCGAGGGCCCGCTCACTGCTGCTCGCAGCCCTAGTTATTCTTGTTCTTCTTCTCCCCAAACAAATGCCTTTTTGGCGGCCTAAACATCGATGAAAACGGATGAAACTTTGCAGATACGTCAGTCCCGGTGAAAAATTTGATAATTCATGGGTGCCGGAAATAGGCGTGGCAAAACGGCTCAAGAGCGCCCCCTGGAAAATTTAAAATGGCGAGCCCCACCTTTCAGTTTGATGTAGGCGAACGAAATTCGGAGGGCATATGTATTTCATCGAGCCACACTTAAATGTCTCTTGGAGCTATACCCAACATGCAACAGGAAGTCCGCCATTTTGCTCTTAATGAGCCATTTTGTCCTTGTTTTGACCATTTCCATGCCTCGTACTTCGACGAACTCCTCCTACAGATTTCATCCGATCAACTTCATATCGGGTCAGCTTCATCTTAAGACCTTTGTGATCAAAAGTTATCAAAAAAATTGAGTTTTCACCAAACACCCTTGCCGTGGCGCCCCGCCAAAGTTTGACATTTCGCCATAAAACACGATGTCCTCATAACTCCTCCATACATTATCGGATTTGTCCGATATATCTCACGCTTCATGACGGTTCTGTCCTGAACACATCTATGTGTCAGTATTGCGTCATACTTATAGCGCCACCTATTGGTGAAACAGGAAGTCCTCATAACTCCTCCATACATTATCCAATTTGTCCGATATATCTCACGCTTCATGACGGTTCTGTCCTGAACACATCTATGTTTCAGTATTGCGTCATACTTATAGCGCCACCTATTGGTGAAACAGGAAGTCCTCATAACTCCTCCATACATTATCCAATTTGTCCGATATAGCTCACGCTTCATGACGGTTCTGTCCTGAACACATCTATGTTTCAGTATTGCGTCATACTTATAGCGCCACCTATTGGTGAAACAGGAAGTCCTCATAACTCCTCCATACATTATCCAATTTGTCCGATATAGCTCACGCTTCATGACGGTTCTGTCCTGAACACATCTATGTGTCAGTATTGCGTCATACGTATAGCGCCACCTATTGGTGAAACAGGAAGTCCTCATAACTCCTGCATACATCATCCGATTTGCACCAAATTGCTGACGCTTCATGAAGGTGGCCTTCTGAACCCATCTATGTGTCGGTATTGAGTCACACTTACAGCGCCACCTACTGGTGAAACAGGAAGTCCTCATAACTCCTACATACGTTATCCGATTTACTCAACATTTCTCATGCTTCATCAAGGTACCGTCCTGAACACATCTATGCTTCGGTATTGAGTCACGCCTAGAGCGCCACCTACTGGTGACAGGAAGTTTCTCTCAGTACTGCACAACGAAATAGCACAGCCTTTAACGGCGCAGCACCCCGACACGCATGGGGTGCGAGGGCCCGCTCACTGCTGCTCGCAGCCCTAGTTATTAGGGCCCGAGCACTGGCGGTGCGAGGCCCTATTGAAACTCGAAGGATTATTATTATTCTTCTCCTTCTCCTTCTTCTTCTCCTTTACTCCAAACAAATGCCTTTTAGGCGGCCTGAACATCGATGAAAACGGATGAAACTTTGCAGATACGTCAGTCCCGGTGAAAAATGTGATAATTCATGGGTGACGGAAATGGGCGTGGCAAAACGGCTCAAGAGCGCCCCCTGGAAAGTTTAAAATGGCGAGCCCCACCTTTCAGTTTGATGTAGGCTAACGAAATTCGGTGGGCATATGTATTTCATCGAGCCACACTTAAATGTCTCTTGGAGCTATACCCAACATGCAACAGGAAGTCCGCCATTTTGCTCTTAATGTGCCATTTTGTCCTTGTTTTGACCATTTCCATGCCTCGTACTTCGACGAACTCCTCCTACAGATTTCATCCGATCAACTTCATATCGGGTCAGCTTCATCTTAAGACCTTTGTGATCAAAAGTTATCAAAAAAATTGAGTTTTCACCAAACACCCTTGCCGTGGCGCCCTGCCAAATTTTGACATTTCGCCATAAAACACGAAGTCCTCATAACTCCTCCATACATTATCCAATTTGTCCGATATATCTCACGCTTCATGACGGTTCTGTCCTGAACACATCTATGTGTCAGTATTGCGTCATACTTATAGCGCCACCTATTGGTGAAACAGGAAGTCCTCATAACTCCTCCATACATTATCCAATTTGTCCGATATATCTCACGCTTCATGACGGTTCTGTCCTGAACACATCTATGTGTCAGTATTGCGTCATACTTATAGCGCCACCTATTGGTGAAACAGGAAGTCCTCATAACTCCTCCATACATTATCCAATTTGTCCCATATATCTCACGCTTCATGACGGTTCTGTCCTGAACACATCTATGTGTCAGTATTGCGTCATACTTATAGCGCCACCTATTGGTGAAACAGGAAGTCCTCATAACTCCTCCATACATTATCCAATTTGTCCGATATATCTCACGCTTCATGACGGTTCTGTCCTGAACACATCTATGTGTTAGTATTGCGTCATACTTATAGCGCCACCTATTGGTGAAACAGGAAGTCCTCATAACTCCTCCATACATTATCCAATTTGTCCGATATATCTCACGATTCATGACGGTTCTGACCTGAACACATCTATGTGTCAGTATTGCGTCATACTTATAGCGCCACCTATTGGTGAAACAGGAAGTCCTCATAACTCCTCCATACATTATCCGATTTGTCCGATTTATCTCACGCTTCATGATGGTTCTGTCCTGAACACATCTATGTGTCAGTATTGCGTCATACTTATAGCGCCACCTATTGGTGAAACAGGAAGTCCTCATAACTCCTGCATACATCATCCGATTTGCACCAAATTGCTGACGCTTCATGAAGGTCACCTTCTGAACACATCTATGCGTCGGTATTGAGTTACACTTACAGCGCCACCTACTGGTGAAACAGGAAGTACTCATAACTCCTACATACATTATCCGATTTACTCCAAATTGCTCATGCTTGATGAAGGTCGCATCTTGAACACATCTGTAGGTCAGTATTGCGTCATACCTACAGCGCCACCTACTGCTTACAGGAAGTCCTCATAACTCCTACATACTTTGTCCGATTTACACAACATTTCTCACGCTTCATCAAGGTACTGTCCTGAACACATCTATGCGTCGGTATTGAGTCACGCTTAGAGCGCCACCTACTGGTGACAGGAAGTTTCTGTCAGTACTGGACACCGAAATAGCACACCCTTTAACGGCGCCACACCCCGACCCGCGTGGGGTGCGAGGGCCCGCTCACTGCTGCTCGCAGCACTAGTTATTAGGGCCCGAGCACTGGCGGTGCGAGGCCCTATTGAAACTCGAAGGATTATTATTATTCTTCTCCTTCTCCTTTACTCCAAACAAATGCCTTTTAGGCGGCCTGAACATCGATGAAAACGGATGAAACTTTGCAGATACGTCAGTCCCGGTGAAAAATTTGATAATTCATGGGTGACGGAAATGGGCGTGGCAAAACGGCTCAAGAGCGCCCCCTGGAAAATCTAAAATGGCGAGCCCCACCTTTCAGTTTGATGTAGGCGAATGAAATTCGGAGGGCATATGTAGTTCATCGAGACGCACTAAAATGTCTCTTGGAGCTATACCCAACATGCAACAGTAAGGCCGCCATTTTGCTTTTAATGTGCCATTTTGTCCTTGTTTTGACCATTTCCATGCCTCGTACTTCGACGAACTCCTCCTACAGATTTCATCCGATCAACTTCATATCGGGTCAGCTTCATCTTAAGGCCTTTGTGATCAAAAGTTATCAAAAAAATTGAGTTTTCACCAAACACCCTTGCCGTGGCGCCCCGCCAAAGTTTGACATTTCGCCATAAAACACGAAGTCCTCATAACTCCTCCATACATTATCCAATTTGTCCGATATATCTCACGCTTCATGACGGTTCGGTCCTGAACAGATCTATGTGTCCGTATTGCGTCATACTTATAGCGCCACCTATTGGTGAAACAGGAAGTCCTCATAACTCCTCCATACATTATCCGATTTGTCCGATTTATCTCACGCTTCATGACGGTTCTGTCCTGAACACATCTATGTGTCAGTATTGCTTCATACTTATAGCGCCACCTATTGGTGAAACAGGAAGTCCTCATAACTCCTGGATACATCATCCGATTTGCACCAAATTGCTGACGCTTCATGAAGGTCACCTTCTGAACACATCTATGCGTCGGTATTGACTTACACTTACAGCGCCACCTACTGGTGAAACAGGAAGTACTCATAACTCCTACATACATTATCCGATTTACTCCAAACTGCTCATGCTTGATGAAGGTCGCATCTTGAACACATCTGTAGGTCAGTATTGCGTCATACCTACAGCGCCACCTACTGCTTACAGGAAGTCCTCATAACTCCTACATACTTTGTCCGATTTACACAACATTTCTCACGCTTCATCAAGGTACTGTCCTGAACACATCTATGCGTCGGTATTGAGTCACGCTTAGAGCGCCACCTACTGGTGACAGGACGTTCCTGTCAGTACTGGACACCGAAATAGCACATCCTTTAACGGCGCCACACCCCGACCCGCGTGGGGTGCGAGGGCCCGCTCACTGCTGCTCGCAGCACTAGTTATTAGGGCCCGAGCACTGGCGGTGCGAGGCCCTATTGAAACTCGAAGGATTATTATTATTATTATTCTCCTTCTTCTTCTTTACTCCAAACAAATGCCTTTTAGGCGGCCTGAACATCGATGAAAACGGATGAAACTTTGCAGATACGTCAGTCCCGGTGAAAAATTTGATAATTCATGGGTGACGGAAATGGGCGTGGCAAAACGGCTCAAGAGCGCCCCCTGGAAAGTTTCAAATGGCGAGCCCCACCTTTCAATTTGATGTAGGCGAACGAAATTCGGAGGGCATATGTATTTCAGCGAGCCACACTTAAATGTCTCTTGGAGCTATACCCAACATGCAACAGGAAGTCCGCCATTTTGCTCTTAATGTGCCATTTTGTCCTTGTTTTGACCATTTCCATGCCTCGTACTTCGACGAACTCCTCCTACAGATTTCATCCGATCAACTTCATATCGGGTCAGCTTCATCTTAAGACCTTTGTGATCAAAAGTTATCAAAAAAATTGAGTTTTCACCAAACACCCTTGCCGTGGCGCCCCGCCAAAGTTTGACATTTCGCCATAAAACACGAAGTCCTCATAACTCCTCCATACATTATTCAATTTGTCCGATATATCTCACGCTTCATGACGGTTCTGTCCTGAACACATCTATGTGTCAGTATTGCGTCATACTTATAGCGCCACCTATTGGTGAAACAGGAAGTCCTCATAACTCCTCCATACATTATCCGATTTGTCCGATATATCTCACGCTTCATGACGGTTCTGTCCTGAACACATCTATGGGTCAGTATTGCGTCATACTTATTGCGCCACCTATTGGTGAAACAGGAAGTCCTCATAACTCCTCCATACATTATCCAATTTGTCCGATATATCTCACGCTTCATGACGGTTCTGTCCTGAACACATCTATGTGTCAGTATTGCGTCATACTTATAGCGCCACCTATTGGTGAAACAGGAAGTCCTCATAACTCCTACATACATTATCCAATCTGTCCGATATATCTCACGCTTCATGACGGTTCAGTCCTGAACACATCTATGTGTCAGTACTGCGTCATACTTATAGCGCCACCTATTGGGGAAAAAGGAAGTCTTCATAACTCCTACATACATTATCCGATTTGCACCAAATTGCTGACGATTCATGAAGGTCGCATTCTGAACACATCTATGCGTCCGGATTGAGTCACTCTTACAGTGCCACCTACTGGTGAAACAGGAAGTACTCATAACTCCTACATACGTTATCCGATTTACTCCAAATTGCTCACGCTTGATGAAGGTCGCATCCTGAACACATCTCTGCGTGAGCATTGGGTCATACAAATAGCGCCACCTACTGCTTACAGGAAGTCATCATAACTCCTACAAACATTGTCCGATTTACACAACATTTCTCACGCTTCATCAAGGTACTGTCCTGAACACATCTATGCGTCGGTATTGAGTCACGCTTAGAGCGCCACCTACTGGTGACAGGAAGTTTCTCTCAGTACTGGACACCGAAATAGCACACACTTTAACGGCGCCACACCCCGACCCGCATGGGGTGCGAGGGCCCGCTCACTGCTGCTCGCAGCCCTAGTTATTATTATTCTTTACTCCAAACAAATGCCTTTTAGGCGGCCTGAACATCGATGAAAACGGATGAAACTTTTCAGATACGTCAGTCCCGGTGAAAAATTTGATAATTCATGGGTGACGGAACTGGGCGTGGCAAAACGGCTCAAGAGCGCCCCCTGGAAAATCTAAAATGGCGAGCCCCACCTTTCAGTTTGATGTAGGCGAACGAAATTCGGAGGGCATATGTAGTTCATCGAGACGCACTAAAATGTCTCTTGGAGCTATACCCAACATGCAACAGGAAGGCCGCCATTTTGCTTTTAATGTGCCATTTTGTCCTTGTTTTGACCATTTCCATGCCTCGTACTTCGACGAACTCCTCCTACAGATTTCATCCGATCAACTTCATATCGGGTCAGCTTCATCTTAAGACCTTTGTGATCAAAAGTTATCAAAAAAATTGAGTTTTCACCAAACACCCTTGCCGTGGCGCCCCGCCAAAGTTTGACATTTCGCCATAAAACACGAAGTCCTCATAACTCCTACATACATTATCCAATTTGTCCGATATATCTCACGCTTCATGAGGGTTCTGTCCTGAACACATCTATGTGTCAGTATTGCGTCATACTTATAGCGCCACCTATTGGTGAAACAGGAAGTCCTCATAACTCCTACATACATTATCCGATTTGTCCGATATATCTCACGCTTCATGACGGTTCTGTCCTGAACACATCTATGTGTCAGTATTGCGTCATACTTATAGCGCCACCTATTGGTGAAACAGGAAGTCCTCATAACTCCTCCATACATTATCCGATTTGTCCGATTTATCTCATGCTTCATGACGGTTCTGTCCTGAACACATCTATGTGTCAGTATTGCATCATACTTATAGCGCCACCTATTGGTAAAACAGGAAGTCCTCATAACTCCTCCATACATTATCCGATTTGTCCGATATATCTCACGCTTCATTACGGTTCTGTCCTGAACACATCTATGTGTCAGTATTGCGTCATACTTATAGCGCCACCTATTGGTGAAACAGGAAGTCCTCATAACTCCTCCATACATTATCCGATTTGTCCGATATATCTCACGCTTCATGACGGTTCTGTCCTGAACACATCTATGTGTCAGTATTGCGTCATACTTATAGCGCCACCTATTGGTGAAACAGGAAGTCCTCATAACTCCTCCATACATTATCCGATTTGTCCGATTTATCTCACGCTTCATGACGGTTCTGTCCTGAACACATCTATGTGTCAGTATTGCGTCATACTTATAGCGCCACCTATTGGTGAAACAGGAAGTCCTCATAACTCCTGCATAAATTATCCGATTTGTCCGATATGTCTCACGCTTCATGACAGTTCTGTCCTGAACACATCTATGTGTCAGTATTGCGTCATACTTATAGCGCCACCTATTGGTGAAACAGGAAGTGCTCATAACTCCTACATACATTATCCGATTTGCACCAAATTGCTGTCGATTCATGAAGGTCGCATTCTGAACACATCTATGCGTCCGTATTGAATCACACTCATAGCGCCACCTACTGGTGAAACAGGAAGTACTCATAACTCCTACATGCGTTATCCGATTTACACTAAATTGCTCATGCTTGATGAAGGTCATATCTTGAACACATCTATAATTAGGGCCCGAGCACTGGCGGTGCGAGGCCCTATTGAAACTCGAAGGATTATTCTCCTTCTTCTTCTCCCCAAACAAATGCCTTTTTGGCGGCCTAAACATCGATGAAAACGGATGAAACTTTGCAGATACATCCGTCCCGGTGAAAATCGGATATTTCATTGGTGACGGAAATGGGCGTGGCAAAACGGCTCAAGAGCGCCCCCTGGAAAGTTTAAAATGGCGAGCCCCACCTTTCAGTTTGATGTAGGCAAACGAAATTCGGTGGGCATATGTATTTCATCGAGCCACACTTAAATGTCTCTTGGAGCTATACCCAACATGCAACAGGAAGTCCGCCATTTTGCTCTTAATGTGCCATTTTGTCCTTGTTTTGACCATTTCCATGCCTCGTACTTCGACGAACTCCTCCTACAGATTTCATCCGATCAACTTCATATTCGGTCAGCTTCATCTTAAGACCCTTGTGATCAAAAGTTATCAAAAAAAAATAGTTTTCACCACACACCCTTGCCGTGGCGCCCCGCCAAAGTTTGACATTTCGCCAAAAAACACGAAGTCCTCATAACTCCTCCATACATTATCCAATTTGTCCGATATATGTCACGCTTCATGACGGTTGTGTCCTGAACACATCTATGTGTCAGTATTGCGTCATACTTATAGCGCCACCTATTGGTGAAATAGGAAGTCCTCATAACTCCTCCATACATTATCCAATTTGTCCGATATATCTCACGCTTCATGACGGTTCGGTCCTGAACAGATCTATGTGTCCGTATTGTGTCATACTTATAGCGCCACCTATTGGTGAAACAGGGAGTCCTCATAACTCCTGCATACATCATCCGATTTGCACCAAATTGCTGACGCTTCGTGAAGGTCACCTTCTGAACACATCTATGCGTCGGTATTGAGTCACACTTACAGCGCCACCTACTGGTGAAACAGGAAGTACTCATAACTCCTACATATGTTATCCGATTTACTCCAAATTGCTCATGCTTGATGAAGGTCACATCTTGAACACTTCTGTAAGTCAGTATTGTGTCATACCTACAGCGCCACCTACTGGTGAAACAGGAAGTCCTCATAACTCCTACATACGTTATCCAATTTACTCAACATTTCTCACGCTTCATCAAGGTACCGTCCTGAACACATCTATGCTTCGGTATTGAGTCACGCTTAGAGCGCCACCTACTGGTGACAGAATGTTTCTCTCAGTACTGCACACCGAAATAGCACACCCTTTAACGGCGCCACACCCCGACACGCATGGGGTGCGAGGGCCCGCTCACTGCTGCTCGCAGCCCTAGTTAGGGCCCGAGCACTGGCGGTGCGAGGCCCTATTGTATTTCGAAGGATTATTATTCTCCTTCTTCTTCCGAAACAAATGCCTTTTTGGCGGCCTAAACATTGATGAAAACGGATGAAACTTTGCAGATACGTCAGTCCCGGTGAAAAATTTGATAATTCATGGGTGACGGAAATGGGCGTGGCAAAACGGCTCAAGAGCGCCCCCTGGAAAATTTAAAATGGCGAGCCCCACCTTTCAGTTTGATGTAGGCGAACGAAATTCGGTGGGCATATGTATTTCATCGAGCCACACTTAAATGTCTCTTGGAGCTATACCCAACATGCAACAGGAAGTCCGCCATTTTGCTCATAATGTGCCATTTTGTCCTTGTTTTGACCATTTCCATGCCTCGTACTTCGACGAACTCCTCCTACAGGTTTCATCTGATCAACTTCATATCGGGTCAGCTTCATCTTAAGACCTTTGTGATCAAAAGTTATCAAAAAAATTGAGTTTTCACCAAACACCCTTGCCGTGGCGCCCCGCCAAAGTTTGACATTTCGCCATAAAACATGAAGTCCTCATAACTCCTCCATACATTATCCAATTTGTCCGATATATCTCACGCTTCATGACGGTTATGTCCTGAACACATCTATGTGTCAGTATTGCGTCATACTTATAGCGCCACCTATTGGTGAAACAGGAAGTCCTCATAACTCCTCCATACATTATCCAATTTGTCCGATATATCTCACGCTTCATGACGGTTCTGTCCTGAACACATCTATGTGTCAGTATTACATCATACTTATAGCGCCACCTATTGGTGAAACAGGAAGTCCCCATAACTCCTCCATACATTATCGGATTTGTCTGATATATCTCACGCTTCATGACGGTTCTGTCCTGAACACATCTATGTGTCAGTATTGCGTCATACTTATAGCGCCACCTATTGGTGAAACAGGAAGTCCTCATAACTCCTACATACATTAGCCAATTCGTCCGATATATCTCACGCTTCATGACGGTTCTGTCCTGAACACATCTATGTGTCAGTATTACATCATACTTATAGCGCCACCTATTGGTGAAACAGGAAGTCCCCATAACTCCTCCATACATTATTGGATATGTCCGATATATCTCACGCTTCATGACGGTTCTGTCCTGAACACATCTATGTGTCAGTATTGCATCATACTTATAGCTCCACCTATTGGTGAAACAGGAAGTCCTCATAACTCCTCCATACATTATCCAATTTGTCCGATATATCTCACGCTTCATGACGGTTCTGTCCTGAACACATCTATGTGTCAGTATTGCGTCATACTTATAGCGCCACCTATTGGTGAAACAGGAAGTCCTCATAACTCCTCCATACATTATCCAATTTGTCCGATATATCTCACACTTCATGACGGTTCTGTCCTGAACACATCTATGTTTCAGTATTGCGTCATACTTATAGCGCCACCTATTGGTGAAACAGGAAGTCCTCATAACTCCTCCATACATTATCCAATTTGTCCGATATAGCTCACGCTTCATGACGGTTCTGTCCTGAACACATCTATGTGTAAGTATTGCATCATACGTATAGCGCCACCTATTGGTGAAACAGGAAGTCCTCATAACTCCTGCATACATCATCCGATTTGCACCAAATTGCTGACGCTTCATGAAGGTGGCCTTCTGAACCCATCTATGTGTCGGTATTGAGTCACATTTACAGCGCCACCTACTGGTGAAACAGGAAGTCCTCATAACTCCTGCATACATCATCCGATTTGCACCAAATTGCTGATGCTTCATGAAGGTGGCCTTCTGAACCCATCTATGTGTTGGTATTAAGTCACACTTACAGCGCCACCTACTGGTGAAACAGGAAGTCCTCATAACTCCTACATACATTATCCGATTTACTCAACATTTCTCACGCTTCATCAAGGTACCGTCCTGAACACATCTATGCTTCGGTATTGAGTCACGCCAGAGCGCCACCTACTGGTGACAGGAAGTTTCTCTCAGTACTGCACACCGAAATAGCACAGCCTTTAACGGCGCAGCACCCCGACACGCATGGGGTGCGAGGGCCCGCTCACTGCTGCTCGCAGCACTAGTTAGGGCCCGAGCACTGGCGGTGCGAGGCCCTATTGAAACTCGAAGGATTATTATTATTAGGGCCCGAGCACTGGCGGTGCGAGGCCCTATTGAAACTCGAAGGATTATTATTCTTCTCCTTCTTCTCCTTCTTCTTCTCCTTTACTCCAAACAAATGCCTTTTAGGCGGCCTGAACATCGATGAAAACGGATGAAACTTTGCAGATACGTCAGTCCCGGTGAAAAATTTGATAATTCATGGGTGACGGAAATGGGCGTGGCAAAACGGCTCAAGAGCGCCCCCTGGAAAGTTTAAAATGGCGAGCCCCACCTTTCAGTTTGATGTAGGCTAACGAAATTCGGTGGGCATATGTATTTCATCGAGCCACACTTAAATGTCTCTTGGAGCTATACCCAACATGCAACAGGAAGTCCGCCATTTTGCTCTTAATGTGCCATTTTGTCCTTGTTTTGACCATTTCCATGCCTCGTACTTCGACGAACTCCTCCTACAGATTTCATCCGATCAACTTCATATCGGGTCAGCTTCATCTTAAGACCTTTGTGATCAAAAGTTATCAAAAAAATTGAGTTTTCACCAAACACCCTTGCCGTGGCGCCCTGCCAAAGTTTGACATTTCGCCATAAAACACGAAGTCCTCATAACTCCTCCATACATTATCCAATTTGTCCGATATATCTCACGCTTCATGACGGTTCTGTCCTGAACACATCTATGTGTCAGTATTGCGTCATACTTATAGCGCCACCTATTGGTGAAACAGGAAGTCCTCATAACTCCTCCATACATTATCCAATTTGTCCGATATATCTCACGCTTCATGACGGTTCTGTCCTGAACACATCTATGTGTCAGTATTGCGTCATACTTATAGCGCCACCTATTGGTGAAACAGGAAGTCCTCATAACTCCTCCATACATTATCCAATTTGTCCGATATATCTCACGCTTCATGACGGTTCTGTCCTGAACACATCTATGTGTCAGTATTGCGTCATACTTATAGCGCCACCTATTGGTGAAACAGGAAGTCCTCATAACTCCTCCATACATTATCCAATTTGTCCGATATATCTCACGCTTCATGACGGTTCTGTCCTGAACACATCTATGTGTCAGTATTGCGTCATACTTATAGCGCCACCTATTGGTGAAACAGGAAGTCCTCATAACTCCTGCATACATCATACGATTTGCACCAAATTGCTGACGCTTCATGAAGGTCACCTTCTGAACACATCTATGCGTCGGTATTGAGTTACACTTACAGCGCCACCTACTGGTGAAACAGGAAGTACTCATAACTCCTACATACATTATCCGATTTACTCCAAATTGCTCATGCTTGATGAAGGTCGCATCTTGAACACATCTGTAGGTCAGTATTGCGTCATACCTACAGCGCCACCTACTGCTTACAGGAAGTCCTCATAACTCCTACATACTTTGTCCGATTTACACAACATTTCTCACGCTTCATCAAGGTACTGTCCTGAACACATCTATACGTCGGTATTGAGTCACGCTTAGAGCGCCACCTACTGGTGACAGGAAGTTTCTGTCAGTACTGGACACCGAAATAGCACACCCTTTAACGGCGCCACACCCCGACACGCGTGGGGTGCGAGGGCCCGCTCACTGCTGCTCGCAGCCCTAGTTCTTCTTCTCCTTCTTCTTCTCCTTTACTCCAAACAAATGCCTTTTAGGCGGCCTGAACATCGATGAAAACGGATGAAACTTTGCAGATACGTCAGTCCCGGTGAAAAATTTGATAATTCATGGGTGACGGAAATGGGCGTGGCAAAACGGCTCAAGAGCGCCCCCTGGAAAGTTTAAAATGGCGAGCCCCACCTTTCAGTTTGATGTAGGCTAACGAAATTCGGTGGGCATATGTATTTCATCGAGCCACACTTAAATGTCTCTTGGAGCTATACCCAACATGCAACAGGAAGTCCGCCATTTTGCTCTTAATGTGCCATTTTGTCCTTGTTTTGACCATTTCCATGCCTCGTACTTCGACGAACTCCTCCTACAGATTTCATCCGATCAACTTCATATCGGGTCAGCTTCATCTTAAGACCTTTGTGATCAAAAGTTATCAAAAAAATTGAGTTTTCACCAAACACCCTTGCCGTGGCGCCCTGCCAAAGTTTGACATTTCGCCATAAAACACGAAGTCCTCATAACTCCTCCATACATTATCCAATTTGTCCGATATATCTCACGCTTCATGACGGTTCTGTCCTGAACACATCTATGTGTCAGTATTGCGTCATACTTATAGCGCCACCTATTGGTGAAACAGGAAGTCCTCATAACTCCTCCATACATTATCCGATTTGTCCGATATGTCTCACGCTTCATGACGGTTCTGTCCTGAACACATCTATGTGTCAGTATTGCGTCATACTTATAGCGCCACCTATTGGTGAAACAGGAAGTCCTTATAACTCCTGCATACATCATCCGATTTGCACCAAATTGCTGACGCTTCATGAAGGTCACCTTCTGAACACATCTATGCATCGGTATTGAGTCACACTTACAGCGCCACCTACTGGTGAAACAGGAAGTCCTCATAACTCCTACATACGTTATCCGATTTACTCCAAATTGCTCATGCTTGATGAAGGTCGCATCCTGAACACATCTGTGCGTCAGCATTGAGTCATAATTATAGCGCCACCTACTGCTTACAGGAAGTCCTCATAACTCCTACATACTTTCTCCGATTTACACAACATTTTTCACGCTTCATCAATGTACCGTTCTGTACTAATCTATGCGTCGGTATTGAGTCACGCTTAGAGCGCCACCTACTGGTGACAGGAAGTTTCTCTCAGTACTGGACACCGAAATAGCACAGCCTTTAACGGCGCCACACCCCGACACGCGTGGGGTGCGAGGGCCCGCTCAATGCTGCTCGCAGCCCTAGTTAGGGCCCGAGCACTGGCGGTGCGAGGCCCTATTGAAACTCGAAGGATTATTATTCTCCTTCTCCTTTACTCCAAACAAATGCCTTTTAGGCGGCCTGAACATCGATGAAAACGGATGAAACTTTGCAGATACGTCAGTCCCGGTGAAAAATTTGATAATTCATGGGTGACGGAAATGGGCGTGGCAAAACGGCTCAAGAGCGCCCCCTGGAAAGTTTCAAATGGCGAGCCCCACCTTTCAGTTTTATGTAGGCGAACGAAATTCGGAGGGCATATGTATTTCATCGAGCCACACTTAAATGTCTCTTGGAGCTATACCCAACATGCAACAGGAAGTCCGCCATTTTGCTCTTAATGTGCCATTTTGTCCTTGTTTTGACCATTTCCATGCCTCGTACTTCGACGAACTCCTCCTACAGATTTCATCCGATCAACTTCATATCGGGTCAGCTTCATCTTAAGACCTTTGTGATCAAAAGTTATCAAAAAAATTGAGTTTTCACCAAACACCCTTGCCGTGGCGCCCCGCCAAAGTTTGACATTTCGCCATAAAACACGAAGTCCTCATAACTCCTCCATACATTATTCAATTTGTCCGATATATGTCACGCTTCATGACGGTTCTGTCCTGAACACATCTATGTGTCAGTATTGCGTCATACTTATAGCGCCACCTATTGGTGAAACAGTACGTCCTCATAACTCCTCCATACATTATCCGATTTGTCCGATATGTCTCACGCTTCATGACGGTTCTGTCCTGAACACATCTATGTGTCAGTATTGCGTCATACTTATAGCGCCACCTATTGGTGAAACCGGAAGTCCTCATAACTCCTCCATACATTATCCAATTTGTCCGATATATCTCACGCTTCATGACGGTTCTGTCCTGAACACATCTATGTGTCAGTATTGCGTCATACTTATAGCGCCACCTATTGGTGAAACAGGAAGTCCTCATAACTCCTCCATACATTATCCAATTTGTCCGATATATCTCACGCTTCATGACGGTTCTGTCCTGAACACATCTATGTGTCAGTATTGCGTCATACTTATAGCGCCACCTATTGGTGAAACAGGAAGTCCTCATAACTCCTCCATACATTATCCAATTTGTCCGATATATCTCACGCTTCATGACGGTTCTGTCCTGAACACATCTATGTGTCAGTATTGCGTCATACGTATAGCGCCACCTATTGGTGAAACAGGAAGTCCTCATAACTCCTGCATACATCATCCGATTTGCACCAAATTGCTGATGCTTCATGAAGGTGGCCTTCTGAACCCATCTATGTGTCGGTATTGAGTCACACTTACAGCGCCACCTACTGGTGAAACAGGAAGTCCTCATAACTCCTACATACTTTGTCCGATTTACACAACATTTCTCACGCTTCATCAAGGTACTGTCCTGAACACATCTATGCGTCGGTATTGAGTCACGCTTAGAGCGCCACCTACTGGTGACAGGAAGTTTCTGTCAGTACTGGACACCGAAATAGCACACCCTTTAACTGCGCCACACCCCGACCCGCGTGGGGTGCGAGGGCCCGCTCACTGCTGCTCGCAGCCCTAGTTAGGGCCCGAGCACTGGCGGTGCGAGGCCCTATTGTATTTCGAAGGATTATTATTCTCCTTTTTAGGGCCCGAGCACTGGCGGTGCGAGGCCCTATTGAAACTCGAAGGATTATTAGGGCCCGAGCACACTGGCGGTGCGAGGCCCTATTGTATTTCGAAGGATTATTCTCCTCCTTCTCCTTCTTCCAAAACAAATGCCTTTTTGGCGGCCTAAACATCGATGAAAACGGATGAAACTTTGCAGATACGTCAGTCCCGGTGAAAAATTTGATAATTCATGGGTGACGGAAATGGGCGTGGCAAAACGGCTCAAGAGCGCCCCCTGGAAAGTTTCAAATGGCGAGCCCCACCTTTCAGTTTGATGTAGGCGAACGAAATTCGGAGGGCATATGTATTTCATCGAGCCACACTAAAATGTCTCTTAGAGCTGTACCCAACATGCAACAGGAAGGCCGCCATTTTGCTTTTAATGTGCCATTTTGTCCTTGTTTTGACCATTTCCATGCCTCGTATTTCAACGAACTCCTCCTACAGATTTCATCCGATCAACTTCATACTCGGTCAGCTTCATCTTAAGCCCTTTGTGATCAAAAGTTATCAAGAAAATTGAGTTTTCACCAAACACCCTTGCCGTGGCGCCCCGCCAAAGTTTGACATTTCGCCATAAAACACGATGTCCTCATAACTTCTCCATACATTATCCGATTTGTCCGATATATCTCACGCTTCATGACGGTTCTGTCCTGAACACATCTATGTGTCAGTATTGCGTCATACTTATAGCGCCACCTATTGGTGAAACAGGAAGTCCTCATAACTCCTCCATACATTATCCAATTTGTCCGATATAGCTCACGCTTCATGACGGTTCTGTCCTGAACACATCTATGTGTCAGTATTGCGTCATACGTATAGCGCCACCTATTGGTGAAACAGGAAGTCCCCATAACTCCTCCATACATTATCGGATTTGTCCGATATATCTCAAGCTTCATGACGGTTCTGTCCTGAACACATCTATGTGTCAGTATTGCATCATACTTATAGCGCCACCTATTGGTGAAACAGGAAGTCCTCATAACTCCTCCATACATTATCCGATTTGTCCGATTTATCTCACGCTTCATGACGGTTCTGTCCTGAACACATCTATGTGTCAGTATTGCGTCATACTTATAGCGCCACCTATTGGTGAAACAGGAAGTCCTCATAACTCCTGCATACATCATCCGATTTGCACCAAATTGCTGACGCTTCATGAAGGTCACCTTCTGAACACATCTATGCGTCGGTATTGAGTAACACTTACAGCGCCACCTACTGGTGAAACAGGAAGTACTCATAACTCCTACATACATTATCCGATTTACTCCAAATTGCTCATGCTTGATGAAGGTCGCATCTTGAACACATCTGTAGGTCAGTATTGCGTCATACTTACAGCGCCACCTACTGCTTACAGGAAGTCCTCATAACTCCTACATACTTTGTCCGATTTACACAACATTTCTCACACTTCATCAAGGTACTGTCCTGAACACATCTATGCGTCGGTATTGAGTCACGCTTAGAGCGCCACCTACTGGTGACAGGAAGTTTCTGTCAGTACTGGACACCGAAATAGCACACCCTTTAACGGCGCCACACCCCGACCCGCGTGGGGTGCGAGGGCCCGCTCACTGCTGCTCGCAGCACTAGTTATTATTATTCTTCTCCTTCTCCTTCTCCTTCTCCTTCTTCTTCTCCCCAAACAAATGCCTTTTTGGCGGCCTTAACATCGATGAAAACGGATGAAACTTTGCACATACGTCAGTCCCGGTGAAAAATTTGATAATTCATGGGTGACGGAAATGGGCGTGGCAAAACGGCTCAAGAGCGCCCCCTGGAAAGTTTAAAATGGCGAGCCCCACCTTTCAGTTTGATGTAGGCAAACGAAATTCGGTGGGCATATGTATTTCATCGAGCCACACTTAAATGTCTCTTGGAGCTATACCCAACATGCAACAGGAAGTCCGCCATTTTGCTCTTAATGTGCCATTTTGTCCTTGTTTTGACCATTTCCATGCCTCGTACTTCGACGAACTCCTCCTACAGATTTCATCCGATCAACTTCATATCGGGTCAGCTTCATCTTAAGACCTTTGTGATTAAAAGTTATCAAAAAAATTGAGTTTTCACCAAACACCCTTCCCGTGGCGCCCCGCCAAAGTTTGACATTTCGCCATAAAACACGAAGTCCTCATAACTCCTCCATACATTATCCAATTTGTCCGATATATCTCACGCTTCATGACGGTTCTGTCCTGAACACATCTATGTGTCAGTATTGCGTCATACTTATAGCGCCACCTATTGGTGAAACAGGAAGTCCTCATAACTCCTCCATACATTATCCAATTTGTCCGATATGTCTCACGCTTCATGACGGTTCTGTCCTGAACACATCTATGTGTCAGTATTGCGTCATACTTATAGCGCCACCTATTGGTGAAACAGTAAGTCCTCATAACTCCTCCATACATCATCCGATTTGTCCGATATGTCTCACGCTTCATGACGGTTCTGTCCTGAACACATCTATGTTTCAGTATTGCGTCATACTTATAGCGCCACCTATTGGTGAAACAGGAAGTCCTCATAACTCCTCCATAAATTATCCGATTTGTCCGATATATCTCACGCTTCATGACGGTTCTGTCCTGAACACATCTATGTGTCAGTATTGCGTCATACTTATAGCGCCACCTATTGGTGAAACAGGAAGTCCTCATGACTCCTTCATAAATTGTCCGATTTGCACCAAATTGCTAACGATTCATGAAGGTCGCATTCTGAACACATCTATGCATCAGTATTGAGTCACACTTACAGCGCCACCTACTGGTGAAAGAGGAAGTACTCATAACTCCTACATACGTTATCCGATTTACTCCATATTGCTCATGCTTGATGAAGGTCGCATCCTGAACACATCTGTGCGTCAGCATTGAGTCATACTTATAGCGCCGCCTACAGGTCAAGCAGGAAGTCATCATAAGTCCTACATACATTTTCCGATTTACACAACATTTCTCACGCTTCATCAAGGTACCGTCCTGAACACATCTATGCGTCGGTATTGAGTCACGCTTAGAGCGCCACCTACTGGTGACCGGAGGTTTCTCTCAGTACTGGACACCGAAATAGCACACCCTTTAACGGCGCCGCACCCCGACACGCGTGGAGTGCGAGGGCCCGCTCAATGCTGCTCGCAGCCCTAGTTAGGGCCCGAGCACTGGCGGTGCGAGGCCCTATTGTATTTCGAAGGATTATTATTATTATTAGGGCCCGAGCACTGGCGGTGCGAGGCCCTATTGAAACTCGAAGGATTATTATTATTATTAGGGCCCGAGCACTGGCGGTGCGAGGCCCTATTGAAACTCGAAGGATTATTATTAGGGCCCGAGCACTGGCGGTGCGAGGCCCTATTGAAACTCGAAGGATTATTATTATTATTCTCCTTCTCCTTTACTCCAAACAAATGCCTTTTAGGCGGCCTGAACATCGATGAAAACGGATGAAACTTTGCAGATACGTCAGTCCCGGTGAAAAATTTGATAATTCATGGGTGACGGAAATGGGCGTGGCAAAACGGCTCAAGAGCGCCCCTTGGAAAATCTAAAATGGCGAGCCCCACCTTTCAGTTTGATGTAGGCGAACGAAATTCGGAGGGCATATGTAGTTCATCGAGACGCACTAAAATGTCTCTTGGAGCTATACCCAACATGCAACAGTAAGGCCGCCATTTTGCTTTTAACGTGCCATTTTGTCCTTGTTTTGACCATTTCCATGCCTCGTACTTCGACGAACTCCTCCTACAGATTTCATCCGATCAACTTCATATCGGGTCAGCTTCATCTTAAGGCCTTTGTGATCAAAAGTTATCAAAAAAATTGAGTTTTCACCAAACACCCTTGCCGTGGCGCCCCGCCAAAGTTTGACATTTCGCCATAAAACACGAAGTCCTCATAACTCCTCCATACATTATCCAATTTGTCCGATATATCTCACGCTTCATGACGGTTCTGTCCTGAACACATCTATGTGTCAGTATTGCGTCATACTTATAGCGCCACCTATTGGTGAAACAGTACGTCCTCATAACTCCTCCATACATTATCCGATTTGTCCGATATGTCTCACGCTTCATGACGGTTCTGTCCTGAACACATCTATGTGTCAGTATTGCGTCATACTTATAGCGCCACCTATTGGTGAAACAGTACGTCCTCATAACTCCTCCATACATTATCCGATTTGTCCGATATGTCTCACGCTTCATGACGGTTCTGTCCTGAACACATCTATGTGTCAGTATTTTGTCATACTTATAGCGCCACCTATTGGTGAAACAGGAAGTGCTCATAACTCCTACATACATTATCCGATTTTCACCAAATTGCCGACGATTCATGAAGGTCGCATTCTGAACACATCTATGCGTCGGTATTGAGTCACACTTACAGCGCCACCTACTGGTGAAACAGGAAGTACTCATAACTCCTACATAAGTCATCCGATTTACTCCAAATTGCTCACGCTTGATGAAGGTCGCATCCTGAACACATCTGTAGGTCAGTATTGAGTCATACTTATAGCACCACCTACAGGTCAAGCAGGAAGTCATCATAACTCCTACATACATTGTCCGATTTACTCAACATTTCTCACGCTTCATCAAGGTACCGTCCTGAACACATCTATACTTCGGTATTGAGTCACGCTTAGAGCGCCACCTACTGGTGAATGGACGTTTCTCTCAGTACTGCACACCGAAATAGCACACCCTTTAACGGCGCCACACCCCGACAGGCATGGGGTGCGAGGGCCCGCTCAATGCTGCTCGCAGCCCTAGTTATTCTACCTTCTTCTTCTCCCCAAACAAATGCCTTTTTGGCGGCCTAAACATCGATGAAAACGGATGAAACTTTGCAGATACATCAGTCCTGGTGAAAATCGGATATTTCATTGGTGACGGAAATGGGCGTGGCAAAACGGCTCAAGAGCGCCCCCTGGAAAGTTTAAAATGGCGAGCCCCACCTTTCAGTTGGATGTAGGCGAACGAAATTTGGTGGGCATATGTATTTCATCGAGCCACACTTAAATGTCTCTTGGAGCTATACCCAACATGCAACAGGAAGTCCGCCATTTTGCTCTTTATGTGCCATTTTGTCCTTGTTTTTACCATTTCCATGCCTCGTACTTCGACGAACTCCTCCTACAGATTTCATCCGATCAACTTCATATCGGGTCAGCTTCATCTTAAGACCTTTGTGATCAAAAGTTATCAAAAAAATTGAGTTTTCACCAAACACCCTTGCCGTGGCGCCCCGCCAAAGTTTGACATTTCGCCATAAAACACGAAGTCCTCATAACTCCTCCATACATTATCCAATTTGTCCGATATATCTCACGCTTCATGACGCTTCTGTCCTGAACACATCTATGTGTCAGTATTGCGTCATACTTATAGCGCCACCTATTGGTGAAACAGGAAGTCCTCATAACTCCTCCATACATTATCCGATTTGTCCGATTTATCTCACGCTTCATGACGGTTCTGTCCTGAACACATCTATGTGTCAGTATTGCGTCATACTTATAGCGCCACCTATTGGTGAAACCGGAAGTCCTCATAACTCCTCCATACATTATCCAATTTGTCCGATATATCTCACGCTTCATGACGGTTCTGTCCTGAACACATCTATGTGTCAGTATTGCGTCATACTTATAGCGCCACCTATTGGTGAAACAGGAAGTCCTCATAACTCCTCCATACATTATCCGATTTGTCTGATTTATCTCACGCTTCATGACGGTTCTGTCCTGAACACATCTATGTGTCAGTATTGCGTCATACTTATAGCGCCACCTATTGGTGAAACCGGAAGTCCTCATAACTCCTCCATACATTATCCAATTTGTCCGATATATCTCACGCTTCATGACGGTTCTGTCCTGAACACATCTATGTGTCAGTATTGCGTCATACTTATAGCGCCACCTATTGGTGAAACAGGAAGTCCTTATAACTCCTCCATACATTATCCAATTTGTCCGATATATCTCACGCTTCATGACGGTTCTGTCCTGAACACATCTATGTGTCAGTATTGCGTCATACTTATAGCGCCACCTATTGGTGAAACAGGAAGTCCTCATAACTCCTCCATACATTATCCAATTTGTCCGATATATCTCACGCTTCATGACGGTTCTGTCCTGAACACATCTATGTGTCAGTATTGCGTCATACGTATAGCGCCACCTATTGGTGAAACAGGAAGTCCTCATAACTCCTGCATACATCATCCGATTTGCACCAAATTGCTGATGCTTCATGAAGGTGGCCTTCTGAACCCATCTATGTGTCGGTATTGAGTCACACTTACAGCGCCACCTACTGGTGAAACAGGAAGTCCTCATAACTCCTACATACTTTGTCCGATTTACACAACATTTCTCACGCTTCATCAAGGTACTGTCCTGAACACATCTATGCGTCGGTATTGAGTCACGCTTAGAGCGCCACCTACTGGTGACAGGAAGTTTCTGTCAGTACTGGACACCGAAATAGCACACCCTTTAACTGCGCCACACCCCGACCCGCGTGGGGTGCGAGGGCCCGCTCACTGCTGCTCGCAGCCCTAGTTATTATTAGGGCCCGAGCACTGGCGGTGCGAGGCCCTATTGTATTTCGAAGGATTATTATTATTCTCCCTTCTCCTTCTCCTTCTCCTTCTCCTTCTCCTTCTCCTTCTTCCAAAACAAATGCCTTTTTGGCGGCCTAAACATCGATGAAAACGGATGAAAATTTGAAGATACGTCAGTCCTGGTGAAAAATTTGATAATTCATGGGTGACGGATATGGGCGTGGCAAAACGGCTCAAGAGCGCCCCCTGGAAAATTTAAAATGGCGAGCCCCACCTTTCAGTTTGATGTAGGCGAACGAAATTCGGTGGGCATATGTAGTTCATCGAGACACACTAAAATGTCTCTTGGACCTATACCCAACATCCGACAGGAAGTCAGCCATTTTGCTTTTAATGTGACATTTTGTCCTTGTTTTTACCATTTCCATGTCTCGTACTTCAACGAACTCCTCCTACAGATTTCATCCGATCAACTTGATATTCGGTCAGCTTCATCTTAAGACCTTTGTGATCAAAAGTTATCAAAAAAATTGAGTTTTCACCATACACCCTTCCCGTGGCGCCCCGCCAAAGTTTGACATTTCGCCATAAAACACGAAGTCTTCATAACTCGTCCATACATTATCCGATTTGTCCGATATATCTCACGCTTCATGACGGTTCTGTCCTGAACACATCCATGTGTCAGTATTGCGTCATACTTATAGCGCCACCTATTGGTGAAACAGTACGCCCTCATAACTCCTCCAAACATTATCCGATTTGTCCGATATGTCTCACGCTTCATGTCAGTTCTGTCCTGAACACATCTATGTGTCAGCATGCGTCATACTTATAGCGCCACCTATTGGTGAAACAGGAAGTCCTCATAACTCCTGCATACATCATCCGATTTGCACCAAATTGCTGATGCTTCATGAAGGTGGCCTTCTGAACCCATCTATGTGTCGGTATTGAGTCACACTTACAGCGCCACCTACTGGTGAAACAGGAAGTCCTCATAACTCCTACATACATTATCCGATTTGTCCGATATGTCTCACGCTTCATGACAGTTCTGTCCTGAACACATCTATGTGTCAGTATTGCGTCATACTTATAGCGCCACCTTTTGGTGAAACAGTACGTCCTCATAACTCCTACATACATTATCTGATTTGTCCGATATGTCTCACGCTTCATGACAGTTCTGTCCTGAACACATCTATGTGTCAGTATTGCGTCATACTTATAGCGCCACCTATTGGTGAAACAGGAAGTCCTCATAACTCCTCCATACATTATCCGATTTGTCCGATATGTCTCACGCTTCATGACAGTTCTGTCCTGAACACATCTATGTGTCAGTATTGCGTCATACTTATAGCGCCACCTATTGGTGAAACAGGAAGTCCTCATAACTCCTCCATACATTATCCAATTTGTCCGATATATCTCACGCTTCATGACGGTTCTGTCCTGAACACATCTATGTGTCAGTATTGCGTCATACTTATAGCGCCACCTATTGGTGAAACAGGAAGTCCTCATAACTCCTCCATACATTATCCAATTTGTCCGATATATCTCACGCTTCATGACGGTTCTGTCCTGAACACATCTATGTGTCAGTATTGCGTCATACGTATAGCGCCACCTATTGGTGAAACAGGAAGTCCTCATAACTCCTGCATACATCATCCGATTTGCACCAAATGGCTGACGCTTCATGAAGGTGGCCTTCTGAACCCATCTATGTGTCGGTATTGAGTCACACTTACAGCGCCACCTACTGGTGAAACAGGAAGTCCTCATAACTCCTACATACTTTGTCCGATTTACACAACATTTCTCACGCTTCATCAAGGTACTGTCCTGAACACATCTATGCGTCGGTATTGAGTCACGCTTAGAGCGCTACCTACTGGTGACAGGAAGTTTCTGTCAGTACTGGACACCGAAATAGCACACCCTTTAACGGCGCCACACCCCGACCCGCGTGGGGTGCGAGGGCCCGCTCACTGCTGCTCGCAGCACTAGTTATTATTCTACCTTCTCCTTCTTCCAAAACAAATGCCTTTTTGGCGGCCTAAACATCGATGAAAACGGATAAAACTTTGCAGATACGTCAGTCCCGGTGAAAAATTTGATAATTCATGGGTGAGGGAAATGGGCGTGGCAAAACGGCTCAAGAGCGCCCCCTGGAAAATTTAAAATGGTGAGCCCCACCTTTCGGTTTGATGTAGGCGAACGAAATTCGGTGGGCATATGTATTTCATCGAGCCACACTAAAATGTCTCTTGGAGCTGTACCCAACATGCAACAGGAAGGCCGCCATTTTGCTTTTAATGTGCCATTTTGTCCTTGTTTTGACCATTTCCATGCCTCGTATTTCAACGAACTCCTCCTACAGATTTCATCCGATCAACTTCATATCGGGTCAGCGTCATCTTAAGGCCTTTGTGATCAAAAGTTATCAAAAAAATTGAGTTTTCACCAAACACCCTTGCCGTGGCGCCCCGCCAAAGTTTGACATTTCGCCATAAAACACGATGTCCTCATAACTCCTCCATACATTATCCGATTTGTCCGATATATCTCACGCTTCATGACGGTTCTGTCCTGAACACATCTATCTGTCAGTATTGCGTCATACTTATAGCGCCACCTATTGGTGAAACAGGAAGTCCTCATAACTCCTCCATACATTATCCAATTCGTCCGATATATCTCACGCTTCATGAAGGTTCTGTCCTGAACACATCTATGTGTCAGTATTGCGTCATACTTATAGCGCCACCTATTGGTGAAACAGGAAGTCCTCATAACTCCTCCATACATTATCCAATTCGTCCGATATATCTCACGCTTCATGAAGGTTCTGTCCTGAACACATCTATGTGTCAGTATTGCGTCATACTTATAGCGCCACCTATTGGTAAAACAGGAAGTCCTCATAACTCCTCCATACATTATCCGATTTGTCCGATATATCTCACGCTTCATGACGGTTCTGTCCTGAACACATCTATGTGTCAGTATTGCGTCATACTTATAGCGCCACCTATTGGTGAAACAGGAAGTCCTCATAACTCCTCCATACATTATCCAATTTGTTTGATATATCTCACGCTTCATGACGGTTCTGTCCTGAACACATCTATGTGTCAGTATTGCGTTATACTTATAGCGCCACCTATTGGTGAAACAGGAAGTCCTCATAACTCCTGCATACATCATCCGATTTGCACCAAATTGCTGACGCTTCATGAAGGTGGCCTTCTGAACCCATCTATGTGTCGGTATTGAGTCACACTTACAGCGCCACCTACTGGTGAAACAGGAAGTCCTCATAACTCCTACATACGTTATCCGATTTACTCAACATTTCTCACGCTTCATCAAGGTACCATCCTGAACACATCTATGCTTCGGTATTGAGTCACGCCTAGAGCGCCACCTACTGGTGACAGGAAGTTTCTCTCAGTACTGCACACCGATATAGCACAGCCTTTAACGGCGCAGCACCCCGACACGCATGGGGTGCGAGGGCCCGCTCACTGCTGCTCGCAGCCCTAGTTAGGGCCCGAGCACTGGCGGTGCGAGGCCCTATTGAAACTCGAAGGATTATTAGGGCCCGAGCACTGGCGGTGCGAGGCCCTATTGAATTTCGAAGGATTATTATTATTATTATTATTCTACCTTCTCCTTCTCCTTCTTCCAAAACAAATGCATTTTTGGCGGCCTAAACATCGATGAAAACGGATGAAACTTTGCAGATACGTCAGTCCCGGTGAAAAATTTGATAATTCATGGGTGACGGAAATGGGCGTGGCAAAACGGCTCAAGAGCGCCCCCTGGAAAATCTAAAATGGCGAGCCCCACCTTTCAGTTTGATGTAGGCGAACGAAATTCGGTGGGCATATGTATTTCATCGAGCCAACCTTAAATGTCTCTTGGAGCTATACCCAACATGCAACAGGAAGTCCGCCATTTTGCTTTTGATGTGCCATTTTGTCCTTGTTTTGACCATTTCCATGCCTTGTACTTCGACGAACTCCTCCTACAGATTTAATCCGATCAACTTCATATCGGGTCAGCTTCATCTTAAGACCTTTGTGATCAAAAGTTATCAAAAAAATTGAGTTTTCACCAAACACCCTTGCCGTGGCGCCCCGCCAAAGTTTGACATTTCGCCATAAAACACGAAGTCCTCATAACTCCTCCATACATTATCCAATTTGTCCGATATATCTCACGCTTCATGACGGTTCTGTCCTGAACACATCTATGTTTCAGTATTGCGTCATACTTATAGCGCCACCTATTGGTGAAACAGGAAGTCCTCATAACTCCTCCATACATTATCCAATTTGTCCGATATATCTCACGCTTCATGACGGTTCTGTCCTGAACACATCTATGTGTCAGTATTGCGTCATACTTATAGCGCCACCTATTGGTGAAACAGGAAGTCCTCATAACTCCTCCATACATTATCCGATTTGCACCAAATTGCTGACGATTCATGAAGGTCGCATTCTGAACACATCTATGCGTCCGGATTGAGTCACTCTTACAGCGCCACCTACTGGTGAAACAGGAAGTACTCATAACTCCTACATACGTTATCCGATTTACTCCAAATTGCTCACGCTTGATGAAGGTCGCATCCTGAACACATCTCTGCGTGAGCATTGGGTCATACAAATAGCGCCACCTACTGCTTACAGGAAGTCATCATAACTCCTACATACATTGTCCGATTTACACAACATTTCTCACGCTTCATCAAGGTACTGTCCTGAACACATCTATGCGTTTGTATTGAGTCACGCTTAGAGCGCCACCTACTGGTGACAGGAAGTTTCTCTCAGTACTGGACACCGAAATAGCACACACTTTAACGGCGCCACACCCCGACCCGCATGGGGTGCGAGGGCCCGCTCACTGCTGCTCGCAGCCCTAGTTATTATTATTCTTCTCCTTCTTCTCCTTCTTCTTCTCCCCAAACAAATGCCTTTTTGGCGGCCTTAACATCGATGAAAACGGATGAAACTTTGCACATACGTCAGTCCCGGTAAAAAAATTGATAATTCATGGGTGACGGAAATGGGCGTGGCAAAACGGCTCAAGTGCGCCCCCTGGAAAATTTAAAATGGCGAGCCCCACCTTTCAGTTTGATGTAGTCGAACGAAATTCGGTGGGCATATGTAGTTCATCGAGACACACTAAAATGTCTCTTGGAGCTATACCCAACATGCAACAGGAAGTCCGCCATCTTGCTTTTAATGTGCCATTTTGTCCTTGTTTTGACCATTTCCATGCCTCGTACTTCAACTCCTCCTCCTACAGATTTCATCCGATCAACTTCATATCGGGTCGGCTTCATCTTAAGACCTTTGTGATCAAAAGTTATCAAAAAAATTGAGTTTTCACCACACACCCTTGCCGTGGCGCCCCGCCAAAGTTTGACATTTCGCCATAAAACACGAAGTCCTCATAACTCCTACATACATTATCCAATTTGTCCGATATATCTCATGCTTCATGACGGTTCTGTCCTGTACACATCTATGTTTCAGTATTGCATCATACTTATAGCGCCACCTATTGGTGAAACAGGAAGTCCTCATAACTCCTACATACATTATCCAATTCGTCCGATATATCTCACGCTTCATGAAGGTTCTGTCCTGAACACATCTATGTGTCAGTATTGCGTCATACTTATAGCGCCACCTATTGGTGAAACAGGAAGTCCTCATAACTCCTCCATACATTATCCGATTCGTCCGATATATCTCACGCTTCATGACGGTTCTGTCCTGAACACATCTATGTTTCAGTATTGCATCATACTTATAGCGCCACCTATTGGTGAAACAGGAAGTCCTCATAACTCCTACATACATTATCCAATTCGTCCGATATATCTCACGCTTCATGAAGGTTCTGTCCTGAACACAACTATGTGTCAGTATTGCGTCATACTTATAGCGCCACCTATTGGTGAAACAGGAAGTCCTCATAACTCCTCCATACATTATCCGATTCGTCCGATATATCTCACGCTTCATGACGGTTCTGTCCTGAACACATCTATGTGTCAGTATTGCATCATACTTATAACACCACCTATTGGTGAAACAGGAAGTCCTCATAACTCCTACATACATTATCCAATTCGTCCGATATATCTCACGCTTCATGAGGGTTCTGTCCTGAACACATCTATGTGTCAGTATTGCGTCATACTTATAGCGCCACCTATTGGTGTAACAGGAAGTCCTCATAACTCCTGCATACATCATCCGATTTGCACCAAATTGCTGACGCTTCATGAAGGTCACCTTCTGAACACATCTATGCGTCGGTATTGAGTTACACTTACAGCGCCACCTACTGGTGAAACAGGAAGTACTCATAACTCCTACATACATTATCCGATTTACTCCAAATTGCTCATGCTTGATGAAGGTCGCATCTTGAACACATCTGTAGGTCAGTATTGCGTCATACCTACAGCGCCACCTACTGCTTACAGGAAGTCCTCATAACTCCTACATACTTTGTCCGATTTACACAACATTTCTCACGCTTCATCAAGGTAGCGTCCTGAACACATCTATGCTTCGGTATTGTCACGCTTAGAGCGCCACCTACTGGTGACAGGAAGTTTCTCTCAGCACAGGACACCGAAATAGCACACCCTTTAACGGCGCCCCACCCCGACACGCGTGGGGTGCGAGGGCCCGCTCACTGCTGCTCGCAGCCCTAGTTAGGGCCCGAGCACTGGCGGTGCGAGGCCCTATTGTATTTCGAAGGATTATTATTCTACCTTCTTGTTCTTCTTCTTCTTCTTCTTCTTTACTCCAAACAAATGCCTTTTAGGCGGCCTGAACATCGATGAAAACGGATGAAACTTTGCAGATACGTCAGTCCCGGTGAAAAATTTGATAATTCATGGGTGACGGAAATGGGCGTGGGAAAACGGCTCAAGAGCGCCCCCTGGAAAGTTTCAAATGGCGAGCCCCACCTTTCAGTTTGATGTAGGCGAACGAAATTCGGAGGGCATATGTATTTCATCGAGCCACACTTAAATGTCTCTTGGAGCTATACCCAACATGCAACAGGAAGTCCGCCATTTTGCTCTTAATGTGCCATTTTGTCCTTGTTTTGACCATTTCCATGCCTCGTACTTTAACGAACTCCTCCTACAGATTTCATCCGATCAACTTCCTATTCGGTCAGCTTCATCTTAAGACCTTTGTGATCAAAAGTTATCAAAAAAATTGAGTTTTCACCAAACACCCTTGCCGTGGCGCCCCGCCAAAGTATGACATTTCGCCATAAAACACGAAGTCCTCATAACTCCTCCATACATTATTCAATTTGTCCGATATATCTCACGCTTCATGACGGGTCTGTCCTGAACACATCTATCTGTCAGTATTGCATCATACTTATAGCGCCACCTATTGGTGAAACAGGAAGTCCTCATAACTCCTCCATACATTATCCAATTTGTCCGATATATCTCACGCTTCATGACGGTTCTGTCCTGAACACATCTATGTGTCAGTATTGCGTCATACTTATAGCGCCACCTATTGGTGAAACAGGAAGTCCTCATAACTCCTCCATACATTATCCAATTTGTCCGATATATCTCACGCTTCATGACGGTTCTGTCCTGAACACATCTATGTTTCAGTATTGCGTCATACTTATAGCGCCACCTATTGGTGAAACAGGAAGTCCTCATAACTCCTCCATACATTATCCAATTTGTCCGATATAGCTCACGCTTCATGACGGTTCTGTCCTGAACACATCTATGTGTCAGTATTGCGTCATACATATAGCGCCACCTATTGGTGAAACAGGAAGTCCTCATAACTCCTCCATACATTATCCAATTTGTCCGATATATCTCACGCTTCATGAAGGTTCTGTCCTGAACACATCTCTGTGTCAGTATTGCATCATACTTATAGCGCCACCTATTGGTGAAACAGGAAGTCCTCATAACTACTACATACATTATCCAATTTGTCCGATATATCTCACGCTTCATGACAGTTCTGTCCTGAACACATCTATGTTTCAGTATTGCATCATACTTATAGCGCCACCTATTGGTAAAACAGGAAGTCCCCATAACTCCTCCATACATTATCGGATTTGTCCGATATATCTCACGCTTCATGACGGTTCTGTCCTGAACACATCTATGTGTCAGTATTGCGTCATACTTATAGCGCCACCTATTGGTGAAACAGGAAGTCCTCATAACTCCTCCATTTATTATCCAATTTGTCCGATATAGCTCACGCTTCATGACGGTTCTGTCCTGAACACATCTATGTGTCAGGATTGCGTCATACGTATAGCGCCACCTGTTGGTGAAACAGGAAGTCCTCATAACTCCTGCATACATCATCCGATTTGCACTAAATTGCTGACGCTTCATGAAGGTGGCCTTTTGAACCCATCTATGTGTCGGTATTGAGTCACACTTACAGCGCCACCTACTGGTGAAACAGGAAGTCCTCATAACTCCTACATATGTTATCCGATTTACTCAACATTTCTCACGCTTCATCAAGGTACCGTCCTGAACACATCTATGCTTCGGTATTGAGTCACGCCTAGAGCGCCACCTACTGGTGACAGGAAGTTTCTCTCAGTACTGCACACCGAAATAGCACAGCCTTTAACGGCGCAGCACCCCGACACGCGTGGGGTGCGAGGGCCCGCTCACTGCTGCTCGCAGCACTAGTTATTATTCTACCTTCTTCTTCTCCCCAAACAAATGCCTTTTTGGCGGCCTAAACATCGATGAAAACGGATGAAACTTTGCAGATACATCAGTCCTGGTGAAAATCGGATATTTCATTGGTGACGGAAATGGGCGTGGCAAAACGGCTCAAGAGCGCCCCCTGGAAAGTTTAAAATGGCGAGCCCCACCTTTCAGTTTGATGTAGGCTAACGAAATTCGGTGGGCATATGTATTTCATCGAGCCACACTTAAATGTCTCTTGGAGCTATACCCAACATGCAACAGGAAGTCCGCCATTTTGCTCTTAATGTGCCATTTTGTCCTTGTTTTGACCATTTCCATGCCTCGTACTTCGACGAACTCCTCCTACAGATTTCATCCGATCAACTTCATATTCGATCAGCTTCATCTTAAGACCCTTGTGATCAAAAGTTATCAAAAAAATTGAGTTTTCACCACACACCCTTGCCGTGGCGCCCCGCCAAAATTTGACATTTCGCCATAAAACACGAAGTCCTCATAACTTCTCCATACATTATCGGATTTGTCCGATATATCTCACGCTTCATGACGGTTCTGTCCTGAACACATCTATGTGTCAGTATTGCGTCATACTTATAGCGCCACCTATTGGTGAAACAGGAAGTCCTCATAACTCCTCCATACATTATCCAATTTGTCCGATATATCTCACGCTTCATGACGGTTCTGTCCTGAACACATCTATGTGTCAGTATTGCGTCATACTTATAGCGCCACCTATTGGTGAAACAGGAAGTCCTCATAACTCCTCCATACATTATCCAATTTGTCCGATATATCTCACGCTTCATGACGGTTCTGTCCTGAACACATCTATGTGTCAGTATTGCGTCATACTTATAGCGCCACCTATTGGTGAAACAGGAAGTCCTCATAACTCCTCCATACATTATCCAATTTGTCCGATATATCTCACGCTTCATGACGGTTCTGTCCTGAACACATCTATGTGTCAGTATTGCGTCATACTTATAGCGCCACCTATTGGTAAAACAGGAAGTCCTCATAACTCCTCCATACATTATCCGATTTGTCCGATATATCTCACGCTTCATGAGGGTTCTGTCCTGAACACATCTATGTGTCAGTATTGCGTCATACTTATAGCGCCACCTATTGGTGAAACAGGAAGTCCTCATAACTACTACATACATTATCCAATTTGTCTGATATATCTCACGCTTCATGACGGTTCTCTCCTGAACACATATATGTGTCAGTATTGCGTCATACTTATAGCGCCACCTATTGGTGAAACAGGAAGTCCTCATAACTCCTACATACATTATCCAATTTGTCCGATATATCTCACGCTTCATGACGGTTCTGTTCTGAACACATCTATGTGTCAGTATTGCGTCATACTTATAGCGCCACCTATTGGTGAAACAGGAAGTCCTCATAACTCCTGCATACATCATCCGATTTGCACCAAATTGCTGACGCTTCATGAAGGTGACATTCTGAACACATCTATGCGTCGGTATTGAGTCACACTTACAGCGCCACCTACTGGTGAAACAGGAAGTCCTCATAACTCCTACATACGTTAACCGATTTACTCAACATTTCTCACGCTTCATCAAGGTACCGTCCTGAACACATCTATGCTTCGGTATTGAGTCACGCCTAGAGCGCCACCTACTGGTGACAGGAAGTGTCTCTCAGTACTGCACACCAAAATAGCACACCCTTTAACGGCGCCACACCCCGACACGCGTGGGGTGCGAGGGCCCGCTCACTGCTGCTCGCAGCCCTAGTTAGGGCCCGAGCACTGGCGGTGCGAGGCCCTATTGAAATTCGAAGGATTATTAGGGCCCGAGCACTGGCGGTGCGAGGCCCTATTGAATTTCGAAGGATTATTAGGGCCCGAGCACTGGCGGTGCGAGGCCCTATTGAAACTCGAAGGATTATTAGGGCCCGAGCACTGGCGGTGCGAGGCCCTATTGTATTTCGAAGGATTATTATTCTACCTTCTTGTTAGGGCCCGAGCACTGGCGGTGCGAGGCCCTATTGAAACTCGAAGGATTATTATTATTATTCTTCTCCTTCTTCTCCTTCTTCTTCTCCTTTACTCCAAACAAATGCCTTTTAGGCGGCCTGAACATCGATGAAAACGGATGAAACTTTGCAGATACGTCAGTCCCGGTGAAAAATTTGATAATTCATGGGTGACGGAAATGGGCGTGGCAAAACGGCTCAAGAGCGCCCCCTGGAAAGTTTAAAATGGCGAGCCCCACCTTTCAGTTTGATGTAGGCTAACGAAATTCGGTGGGCATATGTATTTCATCGAGCCACACTTAAATGTCTCTTGGAGCTATACCCAACATGCAACAGGAAGTCCGCCATTTTGCTCTTAATGTGCCATTTTGTCCTTGTTTTGACCATTTCCATGCCTCGTACTTCGACGAACTCCTCCTACAGATTTCATCCGATCAACTTCATATCGGGTCAGCTTCATCTTAAGACCTTTGTGATCAAAAGTTATCAAAAAAATTGAGTTTTCACCAAACACCCTTGCCGTGGCGCCCTGCCAAAGTTTGACATTTCGCCATAAAACACGAAGTCCTCATAACTCCTCCATACATTATCCAATTTGTCCGATATATCTCACGCTTCATGACGGTTCTGTCCTGAACACATCTATGTGTCAGTATTGCGTCATACTTATAGCGCCACCTATTGGTGAAACAGGAAGTCCTCATAACTCCTCCATACATTATCCAATTTGTCCGATATATCTCACGCTTCATGACGGTTCTGTCCTGAACACATCTATGTGTCAGTATTGCGTCATACTTATAGCGCCACCTATTGGTGAAACAGGAAGTCCTCATAACTCCTCCATACATTATCCAATTTGTCCGATATATCTCACGCTTCATGACGGTTCTGTCCTGAACACATCTATGTGTCAGTATTGCGTCATACTTATAGTGCCACCTATTGGTGAAACAGGAAGTCCTCATAACTCCTCCATACATTATCCAATTTGTCCGATATATCTCACGCTTCATGACGGTTCTGTCCTGAACACATCTATGTGTCAGTATTGCGTCATACTTATAGCGCCACCTATTGGTGAAACAGGAAGTCCTCATAACTCCTCCATACATTATCCAATTTGTCCGATATATCTCACGCTTCATGACGGTTCTGTCCTGAACACATCTATGTGTCAGTATTGCGTCATACTTATAGTGCCACCTATTGGTGAAACAGGAAGTCCTCATAAACCTTGCATACATTATCCAATTTGTCCGATATAGCTCACGCTTCATGACGGTTCTGTCCTGAACACATCTATGTGTCAGTATTGCATCATACTTATAGTGCCACCTATTGGTGAAACAGGAAGTCCTCATAACTCCTCCATACATTATCCGATTCGTCCGATATATCTCACGCTTCATGACGGTTCTGTCCTGAACACATCTATGTGTCAGTATTGCGTCATACTTATAGCGCCACCTATTGGTGAAACAGGAAGTCCTCATAACTCCTCCATACATTATCCAATTTGTCCGATATATCTCACGCTTCATGATGGTTCTGTCCTGAACACATCTATGTGTCAGTATTGCGTCATACTTATAGCGCCACCTATTGGTGAAACAGGAAGTCCTCATAACTCCTCCATACATTATCCAATTTGTCCGATATATCTCACGCTTCATGACGGTTCTGTCCTGAACACATCTATGTGTCAGTATTGCATCATACTTATAGCGCCACCTATTGGTTAAACAGGAAGTCCTCATAACTCCTCCATACATTAACCAATTCGTCCGATATATCTCACGCTTCATGAAGGTTCTGTCCTGAACACATCTGTGTCAGTATTGCGTCATACTTATAGCGCCACCTATTGGTAAAACAGGAAGTCCTCATAACTCCTCCATACATTATCCGATTTGTCCGATATATCTCACGCTTCATGACGGTTCTGTCCTGAACACATCTATGTTTCAGTATTGCGTCATACTTATAGCGCCACCTATTGGTGAAACAGGAAGTCCTCATAACTCCTCCATACATTATCCAATTTGTCCGATATAGCTCACGCTTCATGACGGTTCTGTCCTGAACACATCTATGTGTCAGTATTGCGTCATACGTATAGCGCCACCTATTGGTGAAACAGGAAGTCCTCATAACTCCTCCATACATTATCCAATTTGTCCGATATATCTCACGCTTCATGACGGTTCTGTCCTGAACACATCTATGTGTCAGTATTGCGTCATACTTATAGCGCCACCTATTGGTGAAACAGGAAGTCCTCATAACTCCTCCATACATTATCCAATTTGTCCGATATATCTCACGCTTCATGACGGTTCTGTCCTGAACACATCTGTGTCAGTATTGCGTCATACTTATAGCGCCACCTATTGGTGAAACAGGAAGTCCTCATAACTCCTCCATACATTATCCAATTTGTCCGATATATCCCACGCTTCATGACGGTTCTGTCCTGAACACATCTATGTGTCAGTATTGCATCATACTTATAGCGCCACCTATTGGTGAAACAGGAAGTCCTCATAACTCCTCCATACATTATCCAATTTGTCCGATATATCTCACGCTTCATGACGGTTCTGTCCTGAACACATCTGTGTCAGTATTGCGTCATACTTATAGCGCCACCTATTGGTGAAACAGGAAGTCCTCATTACTCCTCCATACATTATCCAATTTGTCCGATATATCTCACGCTTCATGACGGTTCTGTCCTGAACACATCTATGTTTCAGTATTGCGTCATACTTATAGCGCCACCTATTGGTGAAACAGGAAGTCCTCATAACTCCTCCATACATTATCCAATTTGTCCGATATAGCTCACGCTTCATGACGGTTCTGTCCTGAACACATCTGTGTCAGTATTGCGTCATACGTATAGCGCCACCTATTGGTGAAACAGGAAGTCCTCATAACTCCTGCATACATCATCCGATTTGCACCAAATTGCTGACGCTTCATGAAGGTGGCCTTCTGAACCCATCTATGTGTCGGTATTGAGTCACACTTACAGCGCCACCTACTGGTGAAACAGGAAGTCCTCATAACTCCTACATACGTTATCCGATTTACTCCAAATTGCTCATGCTTGATGAAGGTCGCATCTTGAACACTTCTGTATGTCAGTATTGCGTCATACCTACAGCGCCACCTACTGGTAAAACAGGAAGTACTCATAACTCCTACATACGTTATCCTATTTACTCAACATTTCTCACGCTTCATCAAGGTACCGTCCTGAACACATCTATGCATCGGTATTGAGTCACGCTTAGAGCGCCACCTACTGGTGACAGGAAGTTTCTCTCAGTACTGGACACCGAAATAGCACAGGCTTTAACGGCGCCACACCCCGACATGCGTGGGGTGCGAGGGCCCGCTCAATGCTGCTCGCAGCCCTAGTTCTTGTTCTTCTTGTTCTTCTCCCCAAACAAATGCCTTTTTGGCGGCCTAAACATCGATGAAAACGGATGAAACTTTGCAGATACGTCAGTCCCGGAGAAAAATTTGATAATTCATGGGTCACGGAAATGGGCGTGGCAAAACGGCTCAAGAGCGCCCCCTGGAAAATTTAAAATGGCAAGCCCCACCTTCCAGTTTGATGTAGGCGAACGAAATTCGATGGGCATATGTATTTCATCGAGCCACACTTAAATGTCTCTTGGAGCTATACCCAACATGCAACAGGAAGTCCGCCATTTTGCTCTTAATGTGCCATTTTGTCCTTGTTTTGACCATTTCCATGCCTCGTACTTCGACGAACTCCTCCTACAGATTTCATCCGATCAACTTCATATCGGGTCAGCTTCATCTTAAGACCTTTGTGATCAAAAGTTATCAAAAAAATTGAGTTTTCACTAAACACCCTTCCCGTGGCGCCCCGCCAAAGTTTGACATTTCGCCATAAAACACGATGTCCTCATAACTCCTCCATACATTATCGGATTTGTCCGATATATCTCACGCTTCATGACAGTTCTGTCCTGAACACAACTATGTGTCAGTATTGCGTCATACTTATTGCGCCACCTATTGGTGAAACAGGAAGTCCTCATAACTCCTACATACATTATCCAATTCGTCCGATATATCTCATGCTTCATGACGGTTCTGTCCTGAACACATCTATGTGTCAGTATTGCATCTACTTATAGCGCCACCTATTGGTGAAACAGGAAGTCCCCATAACTCCTCCATACATTATCGGATTTGTCCGATATATCTCACGCTTCATGACGGTTCTGTCCTGAACACATCTATGTGTCAGTATTGCGTCATACTTATAGCGCCACCTATTGGTGAAACAGGAAGTCCTCATAACTCCTACATACTTTGTCCGATTTACACAACATTTCTCACGCTTCATCAAGGTACTGTCCTGAACACATCTATGCGTCGGTATTGAGTCACGCTTAGAGCGCCACCTACTGGTGACAGGAAGTTTCTGTCAGTACTGGACACCGAAATAGCACACCCTTTAATGGCGCCACACCCCGACCCGCGTGGGGTGCGAGGGCCCGCTCACTGCTGCTCGCAGCACTAGTTAGGGCCCGAGCACTGGCGGTGCGAGGCCCTATTGAAACTCGAAGGATTATTAGGGCCCGAGCACTGGCGGTGCGAGGCCCTATTGTATTTCGAAGGATTATTAGGGCCCGAGCACTGGCGGTGCGAGGCCCTATTGAAACTCGAAGGATTATTATTATTAGGGCCCGAGCACACTGGCGGTGCGAGGCCCTATTGTATTTCGAAGGATTATTCTCCTTCTCCTTCTTCTCCTCCTTCTTCTTCCAAAACAAATGCCTTTTTGGCGGCCTAAACATCGATGAAAACGGATGAAACTTTGCAGATACGTCAGTCCCGGTGAAAAATTTGATAATTCATGGGTGACGGAAATGGGCGTGGCAAAACGGCTCAAGAGCGCCCCCTGGAAAATTTAAAATGGCGAGCCCCACCTTTCAGTTTGATGTAGGGGAACGAAATTCGGAGGGCACATGTATTTCATCGAGACACACTAAAATGTCTCTTGGAGCTATACCCAACATGCAACAGGAAGTCCGCCATTTTGCTCTTAATGTGCCATTTTGTCCTTGTTTTGACCATTTCCATGCCTCGTACTTCGACGAACTCCTCCTACAGATTTCATCCGATCAACTTCATATCGGGTCAGCTTCATCTTAAGACCTTTGTGATCAAAAGTTATCAAAAAAATTGAGTTTTCACCAAACACCCTTGCCGTGGCGCCCCGCCAAAGTTTGACATTTCGCCATAAAACACGATGTCCTCATAACTCCTCCATACATTATCGGATTTGTCCGATATATCTCACGCTTCATGACGGTTCTGTCCTGAACACATCTATGTGTCAGTATTGCGTCATACTTATAGCGCCACCTATTGGTGAAACAGGAAGTCCTCATAACTCCTCCATACATTATCCAATTTGTCCGATATATCTCACGCTTCATGACGGTTCTGTCCTGAACACATCTATGTGTCAGTATTGCGTCATACTTATAGCGCCACCTATTGGTGAAACAGGAAGTCCTCATAACTCCTCCATACATTATCCGATTTGTCCGATATTTCTCACGCTTCATGACGGTTCTGTCCTGAACACATCTATGTGTCAGTATTGCGTCATACTTATAGCGCCACCTATTGGTGAAACAGGAAGTCCTCATAACTCCTCCATACATTATCCGATTTGTCCGATATTTCTCACGCTTCATGACGGTTCTGTCCTGAACACATCTATGTGTCAGTATTGCGTCATACTTATAGCGCCACCTATTGGTGAAACAGGAAGTCCTCATAACTCCTCCATACATTATCCAATTTTTCCGATATATCTCACGCTTCATGACGGTTCTGTCCTGAACACATCTATGTGTCAGTATTGCGTCATACTTATAGCGCCACCTATTGGTGAAACAGGAAGTCCTCATAACTCCTCCATACATTATCCAATTTGTCCGAAATATCTCACGCTTCATGACGGTTCTGTCCTGAACACATCTATGTGTCAGTATTGCGTCATACTTATAGCGCCACCTATTGGTGAAACAGGAAGTCCTCATAACTCCTCCATACATTATCCAATTTGTCCGATATATCTCACGCTTCATGACGGTTCTGTCCTGAACACATCTATGTGTAAGTATTGCGTCATACTTATAGCGCCACCTATTGGTGAAACAGGAAGTCCTCATAACTCCTCCATACATTATCTGATTTGTCCGATTTATCTCACGCTTCATGACGGTTCTGTCCTGAACACATCTATGTGTCAGTATTGCGTCATACTTATAGCGCCACCTATTGGTGAAACAGGAAGTCCTCATAACTCCTGCATACATCATCCGATTTGCACCAAATTGCTGACGCTTCATGAAGGTCACCTTCTGAACACATCTATGCGTCGGTATTGAGTTACACTTACAGCGCCACCTACTGGTGAAACAGGAAGTACTCATTACTCCTACATACATTATCCGATTTACTCCAAATTGCTCATGCTTGATGAAGGTCGCATCTTGAACACATCTGTAGGTCAGTATTGCGTCATACCTACAGCGCCACCTACTGCTTACAGGAAGTCCTCATAACTCCTACATACTTTGTCCGATTTACACAACATTTCTCACGCTTCATGAAGGTACTGTCCTGAACACATCTATGCGTCGGTATTGAGTCACGCTTAGAGCGCCACCTACTGGTGACAGGAAGTTTCTGTCAGTACTGGACACCGAAATAGCACACCCTTTAACGGCGCCACACCCCGACCCGCGTGGGGTGCGAGGGCCCGCTCACTGCTGCTCGCAGCACTAGTTATTATTATTATTATTCTTTACTCCAAACAAATGCCTTTTAGGCGGCCTGAACATCGATGAAAACGGATGAAACTTTTCAGATACGTCAGTCCCGGTGAAAAATTTGATAATTCATGGGTGACGGAACTGGGCGTGGCAAAACGGCTCAAGAGCGCCCCCTGGAAAATCTAAAATGGCGAGCCCCACCTTTCAGTTTGATGTAGGCGAACGAAATTCGGAGGGCATATGTAGTTCATCGAGACGCACTAAAATGTCTCTTGGAGCTATACCCAACATGCAACAGGAAGGCCGCCATTTTGCTTTTAATGTGCCATTTTGTCCTTGTTTTGACCATTTCCATGCCTCGTACTTCGACGAACTCCTCCTACAGATTTCATCCGATCAACTTCATATCGGGTCAGCTTCATCTTAAGACCTTTGTGATCAAAAGTTATCAAAAAAATTGAGTTTTCACCAAACACCCTTGCCGTGGCGCCCCGCCAAAGTTTGACATTTCGCCATAAAACACGAAGTCCTCATAACTCCTACATACATTATCCAATTTGTCCGATATATCTCACGCTTCATGAGGGTTCTGTCCTGAACACATCTATGTGTCAGTATTGCGTCATACTTATAGCGCCACCTATTGGTGAAACAGGAAGTCCTCATAACTCCTACATACATTATCCGATTTGTCCGATATATCTCACGCTTCATGACGGTTCTGTCCTGAACACATCTATGTGTCAGTATTGCGTCATACTTATAGCGCCACCTATTGGTGAAACAGGAAGTCCTCATAACTCCTCCATACATTATCCGATTTGTCCGATTTATCTCATGCTTCATGACGGTTCTGTCCTGAACACATCTATGTGTCAGTATTGCATCATACTTATAGCGCCACCTATTGGTAAAACAGGAAGTCCTCATAACTCCTCCATACATTATCCGATTTGTCCGATATATCTCACGCTTCATTACGGTTCTGTCCTGAACACATCTATGTGTCAGTATTGCGTCATACTTATAGCGCCACCTATTGGTGAAACAGGAAGTCCTCATAACTCCTCCATACATTATCCGATTTGTCCGATATATCTCACGCTTCATGACGGTTCTGTCCTGAACACATCTATGTGTCAGTATTGCGTCATACTTATAGCGCCACCTATTGGTGAAACAGGAAGTCCTCATAACTCCTCCATACATTATCCGATTTGTCCGATTTATCTCACGCTTCATGACGGTTCTGTCCTGAACACATCTATGTGTCAGTATTGCGTCATACTTATAGCGCCACCTATTGGTGAAACAGGAAGTCCTCATAACTCCTGCATAAATTATCCGATTTGTCCGATATGTCTCACGCTTCATGACAGTTCTGTCCTGAACACATCTATGTGTCAGTATTGCGTCATACTTATAGCGCCACCTATTGGTGAAACAGGAAGTCCTCATAACTCCTACATACATTATCCAATTTGTCTGATATATCTCACGCTTCATGACGGTTCAGTCCTGAACACATCTATGTGTCAGTATTGCGTCATACTTATAGCGCCACCTATTGGTGTAACAGGAAGTCCTCATAACTCCTCCATACATTATCCAATTTGTCCGATATATCTCACGCTTCATGACGGTTCGGTCCTGAACAGATCTATGTGTCCGTATTGTGTCATACTTATAGCGCCACCTATTGGTGAAACAGGAAGTCCTCATAACTCCTACATACATTATCCAATTTGTCTGATATATCTCACGCTTCATGACGGTTCAGTCCTGAACAGATCTATGTGTCAGTATTGCGTCATACTTATAGCGCCACCTATTGGTGAAACAGGAAGTCCTCATAACTCCTGCATACATCATCCGATTTGCACCAAATTGCTGACGCTTCGTGAAGGTCACCTTCTGAACACATCTATGCGTCGGTATTGCGTCATTCCTACAGCGCCGCCTGCTGGTGAAACAGGAAGTACTCATAACTCCTACATATGTTATCCGATTTACACCACATTGCTCACGCTTGATGAAGGTCGCGTCCTGAACACATCTGTGGTTAGTATTGAGTCCTACTTATAGCGCCGCCTACAGGTCAAGCAGGAAGTCATCATAACTCCTACATACATTGTCCAATTTACTCAACATTTCTCACGCTTCATCAAGGTACCGTCCTGAACACATCTATGCATCGGTATTGAGTCACGCTTAGAGCGCCACCTACTGGTTACAGGAAGTTTCTCTCAGTACTGGACACCGAAATAGCACAGCCTCTAACGGCGCCACACCCCGACACGCGTGGGGTGCGAGGGCCCGCTCAATGCTGCTCGCAGCCCTAGTTAGGGCCCGAGCACTGGCGGTGCGAGGCCCTATTGAAACTCGAAGGATTATTATTATTAGGGCCCGAGCACTGGCGGTGCGAGGCCCTATTGAATTTCAAAGGATTATTATTATTCTCCTTCTCCTTCTCCTTCTTCTTCTCCCCAAACAAATGCCTTTTTGGCGGCCTAAACATCGATGAAAACGGATGAAACTTTGCAGATACATCAGACCCGGTGAAAAACGGATATTTCATTGGTGACGGAAATGGGCGTGGCAAAACGGCTCAAGAGCGCCCCCTGGAAAGTTTAAAATGGCGAGCCCCACCTTTCAGTTTGATGTAGGCGAACGAAATTCGGTGGGCATATGTATTTCATCGAGCCACACTTAAATGTCTCTTGGAGCTATACCCAACATGCAACAGGAAGTCCGCCATTTTGCTCTTAATGTGCCATTTTGTCCTTGTTTTGACCATTTCCATGCCTCGTACTTCGACGAACTCCTCCTACAGATTTCATCCGATCAACTTCATATCGGGTCAGCTTCATCTTAAGACCTTTGTGATCAAAAGTTATCAAAAAAATTGAGTTTTCACCAAACACCCTTGCCGTGGCGCCCCGCCAAAGTTTGACATTTCGCCAGAAAACACGAAGTCCTCATAACTCCTCCATACATTATCCAATTTGTCCGATATATCTCACGCTTCATGACGGTTCTGTCCTGAACACATCTATGTGTCAGTATTGCGTCATACTTATAGCGCCACCTATTGGTGAAACAGGAAGTCCTCATAACTCCTCCATACATTATCCAATTTGTCCGATATATCTCACGCTTCATGACGGTTCTGTCCTGAACACATCTATGTTTCAGTATTGCGTCATACTTATAGCGCCACCTATTGGTGAAACAGGAAGTCCTCATAACTCCTCCATACATTATCCAATTTGTCCGATATATCTCACGCTTCATGACGGTTCTGTCCTGAACACATCTATGTGTCAGTATTGCGTCATACGAATAGCGCCACCTATTGGTGAAACAGGAAGTCCTCATAACTCCTGCATACATCATCCGATTTGCACCAAATTGCTGACGCTTCATGAAGGTGGCCTTCTGAACCCATCTATGTGTCGGTATTGAGTCACACTTACAGCGCCACCTACTGGTGAAACAGGAAGTCCTCATAACTCCTACATACGTTATCCGATTTACTCAACATTTCTCACGCTTCATCAAGGTACCGTCCTGAACACATCTATGCTTCGGTATTGAGTCACGCCTAGAGCGCCACCTACTGGTGACAGGAAGTTTCTCTCAGTACTGCACACCGAAATAGCACAGCCTTTAACGGCGCAGCACCCCGACACGCATGGGGTGCGAGGGCCCGCTCACTGCTGCTCGCAGCCCTAGTTATTATTATTATTATTCTTTACTCCAAACAAATGCCTTTTAGGCGGCCTGAACATCGATGAAAACGGATGAAACTTTTCAGATACGTCAGTCCCGGTGAAAAATTTGATAATTCATGGGTGACGGAACTGGGCGTGGCAAAACGGCTCAAGAGCGCCCCCTGGAAAATCTAAAATGGCGAGCCCCACCTTTCAGTTTGATGTAGGCGAACGAAATTCGGAGGGCATATGTAGTTCATCGAGACGCACTAAAATGTCTCTTGGAGCTATACCCAACATGCAACAGGAAGGCCGCCATTTTGCTTTTAATGTGCCATTTTGTCCTTGTTTTGACCATTTCCATGCCTCGTACTTCGACGAACTCCTCCTACAGATTTCATCCGATCAACTTCATATCGGGTCAGCTTCATCTTAAGACCTTTGTGATCAAAAGTTATCAAAAAAATTGAGTTTTCACCAAACACCCTTGCCGTGGCGCCCCGCCAAAGTTTGACATTTCGCCATAAAACACGAAGTCCTCATAACTCCTACATACATTATCCAATTTGTCCGATATATCTCACGCTTCATGAGGGTTCTGTCCTGAACACATCTATGTGTCAGTATTGCGTCATACTTATAGCGCCACCTATTGGTGAAACAGGAAGTCCTCATAACTCCTACATACATTATCCGATTTGTCCGATATATCTCACGCTTCATGACGGTTCTGTCCTGAACACATCTATGTGTCAGTATTGCGTCATACTTATAGCGCCACCTATTGGTGAAACAGGAAGTCCTCATAACTCCTCCATACATTATCCGATTTGTCCGATTTATCTCATGCTTCATGACGGTTCTGTCCTGAACACATCTATGTGTCAGTATTGCATCATACTTATAGCGCCACCTATTGGTAAAACAGGAAGTCCTCATAACTCCTCCATACATTATCCGATTTGTCCGATATATCTCACGCTTCATTACGGTTCTGTCCTGAACACATCTATGTGTCAGTATTGCGTCATACTTATAGCGCCACCTATTGGTGAAACAGGAAGTCCTCATAACTCCTCCATACATTATCCGATTTGTCCGATATATCTCACGCTTCATGACGGTTCTGTCCTGAACACATCTATGTGTCAGTATTGCGTCATACTTATAGCGCCACCTATTGGTGAAACAGGAAGTCCTCATAACTCCTCCATACATTATCCGATTTGTCCGATTTATCTCACGCTTCATGACGGTTCTGTCCTGAACACATCTATGTGTCAGTATTGCGTCATACTTATAGCGCCACCTATTGGTGAAACAGGAAGTCCTCATAACTCCTGCATAAATTATCCGATTTGTCCGATATGTCTCACGCTTCATGACAGTTCTGTCCTGAACACATCTATGTGTCAGTATTGCGTCATACTTATAGCGCCACCTATTGGTGAAACAGGAAGTGCTCATAACTCCTACATACATTATCCGATTTGCACCAAATTGCTGTCGATTCATGAAGGTCGCATTCTGAACACATCTATGCGTCCGTATTGAATCACACTCATAGCGCCACCTACTGGTGAAACAGGAAGTACTCATAACTCCTACATGCGTTATCCGATTTACACTAAATTGCTCATGCTTGATGAAGGTCATATCTTGAACACATCTATAATTAGGGCCCGAGCACTGGCGGTGCGAGGCCCTATTGAAACTCGAAGGATTATTCTCCTTCTTCTTCTCCCCAAACAAATGCCTTTTTGGCGGCCTAAACATCGATGAAAACGGATGAAACTTTGCAGATACATCCGTCCCGGTGAAAATCGGATATTTCATTGGTGACGGAAATGGGCGTGGCAAAACGGCTCAAGAGCGCCCCCTGGAAAGTTTAAAATGGCGAGCCCCACCTTTCAGTTTGATGTAGGCAAACGAAATTCGGTGGGCATATGTATTTCATCGAGCCACACTTAAATGTCTCTTGGAGCTATACCCAACATGCAACAGGAAGTCCGCCATTTTGCTCTTAATGTGCCATTTTGTCCTTGTTTTGACCATTTCCATGCCTCGTACTTCGACGAACTCCTCCTACAGATTTCATCCGATCAACTTCATATTCGGTCAGCTTCATCTTAAGACCCTTGTGATCAAAAGTTATCAAAAAAAAATAGTTTTCACCACACACCCTTGCCGTGGCGCCCCGCCAAAGTTTGACATTTCGCCAAAAAACACGAAGTCCTCATAACTCCTCCATACATTATCCAATTTGTCCGATATATGTCACGCTTCATGACGGTTGTGTCCTGAACACATCTATGTGTCAGTATTGCGTCATACTTATAGCGCCACCTATTGGTGAAATAGGAAGTCCTCATAACTCCTCCATACATTATCCAATTTGTCCGATATATCTCACGCTTCATGACGGTTCGGTCCTGAACAGATCTATGTGTCCGTATTGTGTCATACTTATAGCGCCACCTATTGGTGAAACAGGGAGTCCTCATAACTCCTGCATACATCATCCGATTTGCACCAAATTGCTGACGCTTCGTGAAGGTCACCTTCTGAACACATCTATGCGTCGGTATTGAGTCACACTTACAGCGCCACCTACTGGTGAAACAGGAAGTACTCATAACTCCTACATATGTTATCCGATTTACTCCAAATTGCTCATGCTTGATGAAGGTCACATCTTGAACACTTCTGTAAGTCAGTATTGTGTCATACCTACAGCGCCACCTACTGGTGAAACAGGAAGTCCTCATAACTCCTACATACGTTATCCAATTTACTCAACATTTCTCACGCTTCATCAAGGTACCGTCCTGAACACATCTATGCTTCGGTATTGAGTCACGCTTAGAGCGCCACCTACTGGTGACAGAATGTTTCTCTCAGTACTGCACACCGAAATAGCACACCCTTTAACGGCGCCACACCCCGACACGCATGGGGTGCGAGGGCCCGCTCACTGCTGCTCGCAGCCCTAGTTATTATTATTCTTGTTCTTCTCCCCAAACAAATGCCTTTTTGGCGGCCTAAACATCGATGAAAACGGATGAAACTTTGCAGATACGTCAGTCCCGGTGAAAAATTTGATAATTCATGGGTGCCGGAAATAGGCGTGGCAAAACTGCTCAAGAGCGCCCCCTGGAAAATTTAAAATGGCGAGCCCCACCTTTCAGTTTGATGTAGGCGAACGAAATTCGGAGGGCATATGTATTTCATCGAGCCACACTTAAATGTCTCTTGGAGCTATACCCAACATGCAACAGGAAGTCCGCCATTTTGCTCTTAATGTGCCATTTTGTCCTTGTTTTGACCATTTCCATGCCTCGTACTTCGACGAACTCCTCCTACAGATTTCATCCGATCAACTTCATATTGGGTCAGCTTCATCTTAAGACCTTTGTGATCAAAAGTTATCAAAAAAATTGAGTTTTCACCAAACACCCTTGCCGTGGCGCCCCGCCAAAGTTTGACATTTCGCCATAAAACACGATGTCCTCATAACTCCTCCATACATTATCGGATTTGTCCGATATATCTCACGCTTCATGACAGTTCTGTCCTGAACACATCTATGTGTCAGTATTGCGTCATACTTATAGCGCCACCTATTGGTAAAACAGGAAGTCCTCATAACTCCTCCATACATTATCCAATTTGTCCGATATATCTCACGCTTCATGACGGTTCTGTCCTGAACACATCTATGTGTCAGTATTGCGTCATACTTATAGCGCCACCTATTGGTGAAACAGGAAGTCCTCATAACTCCTCCATACATTATCCAATTTGTCCGATATATCTCACGCTTCATGACGGTTCTGTCCTGAACACATCTATGTGTCAGTATTGCGTCATACTTATAGCGCCACCTATTGGTGAAACAGGAAGTCCTCATAACTCCTCCATACATTATCCAATTTGTCCGATATATCTCACGCTTCATGACGGTTCTGTCCTGAACACATCTATGTGTCAGTATTGCGTCATACTTATAGCGCCACCTATTGGTGAAACAGGAAGTCCCCATAACTCCTCCATACATTATCCGATTTGTCCGATATATCTCACGCTTCATGACGGTTCTGTCCTGAACACATCTATGTGTCAGTATTGCGTCATACTTATAGCGCCACCTATAGGTGAAACAGGAAGTCCTCATAACTCCTCCATACATTATCTGATTTGTCCGATATATCTCACGCTTCATGACGGTTCTGTCCTGAACACATCTATGTGTCAGTATTGCGTCATACTTATAGCGCCACCTATTGGTGAAACAGGAAGTCCCCATAACTCCTCCATACATTATCCGATTTGTCCGATATATCTCACGCTTCATGACGGTTCTGTCCTGAACACATCTATGTGTCAGTATTGCGTCATACTTATAGCGCCACCTATTGGTGAAACAGGAAGTCCTCATAACTCCTCCATACATTATCCGATTTGTCCGATATAGCTCACGCTTCATGACGGTTCTGTCCTGAACACATCTATGTGTCAGTATTGCGTCATACGAATAGCGCCACCTATTGGTGAAACAGGAAGTCCTCATAACTCCTGCATACATCATCCGATTTGCACCAAATTGCTGACGCTTCATGAAGGTGGCCTTCTGAACCCATCTATGTGTCGGTATTGAGTCACACTTACAGCGCCACCTACTGGTGAAACAGGAAGTCCTCATAACTCCTACATACGTTATCCGATTTACTCAACATTTCTCACGCTTCATCAAGGTACCGTCCTGAACACATCTATGCTTCGGTATTGAGTCACGCCTAGAGCGCCACCTACTGGTGACAGGAAGTTTCTCTCAGTACTGCACACCGAAATAGCACAGCCTTTAACGGCGCAGCACCCCGACACGCATGGGGTGCGAGGGCCCGCTCACTGCTGCTCGCAGCCCTAGTTATTATTATTCTTCTCCTTCTCCTTCTTCTTCTCCCCAAACAAATGCCTTTTTGGCGGCCTTAACATCGATGAAAACGGATGAAACTTTGCACATACGTCAGTCCCGGTAAAAAATTTGATAATTCATGGGTGACGGAAATGGGCGTGGCAAAACGGCTCAAGTGCGCCCCCTGGAAAATTTAAAATGGCGAGCCCCACCTTTCAGTTTGATGTAGTCGAACGAAATTCGGTGGGCATATGTAGTTCATCGAGACACACTAAAATGTCTCTTGGAGCTATACCCAACATGCAACAGGAAGTCCGCCATTTTGCTCTTAATGTGCCATTTTGTCCTTGTTTTGACCATTTCCATGCCTCGTACTTCGACGAACTCCTCCTACAGATTTCATCCGATCAACTTCATATCGGGTCAGCTTCATCTTAAGACCTTTGTGATCAAAAGTTATCAAAAAAATTGAGTTTTCACCAAACACCCTTGCCGCGGCGCCCCGCCAAAGTTTGACATTTCGCCATAAAACACGATGTCCTCATAACTCCTCCATACATTATCCGATTTGTCCGATATATCTCACGCTTCATGACGGTTCTGTCCTGAACACATCTATGGGTCAGTATTGCGTCATACTTATAGCGCCACCTATTGGTGAAACAGGAAGTCCTCATAACTCCTCCATACATTATCGGATTTGTCCGATATATCTCACGCTTCATGACGGTTGTGTCCTGAACACATCTATGGGTCAGTATTGCGTCATACTTATAGCGCCACCTATTGGTGAAACAGGAAGTCCTCATAACTCCTCCATACATTATCGGATTTGTCCGATATATCTCACGCTTCATGACGGTTCTGTCCTGAACACATCTATGTGTCAGTATTGCGTCATACTTATAGCGCCACCTATTGGTGAAACAGGAAGTCGTCATAACTCCTACATACATTATCCGATTTGTCCGATATATCTCACGCTTCATGACGGTTCTGTCCTGAACACATCTGTGTCAGTATTGCGTCATACGTATAGCGCCACCTATTGGTGAAACAGGAAGTCCTCATAACTCCTGCATACATCATCCGATTTGCACCAAATTGCTGACGCTTCATGAAGGTGGCCTTCTGAACCCATCTATGTGTCGGTATTGAGTCACACTTACAGCGCCACCTACTGGTGAAACAGGAAGTCCTCATAACTCCTACATACGTTATCCGATTTACTCCAAATTGCTCATGCTTGATGAAGGTCGCATCTTGAACACTTCTGTATGTCAGTATTGCGTCATACCTACAGCGCCACCTACTGGTAAAACAGGAAGTACTCATAACTCCTACATACGTTATCCTATTTACTCAACATTTCTCACGCTTCATCAAGGTACCGTCCTGAACACATCTATGCATCGGTATTGAGTCACGCTTAGAGCGCCACCTACTGGTGACAGGAAGTTTCTCTCAGTACTGGACACCGAAATAGCACAGGCTTTAACGGCGCCACACCCCGACATGCGTGGGGTGCGAGGGCCCGCTCAATGCTGCTCGCAGCCCTAGTTCTTGTTCTTCTTGTTCTTCTCCCCAAACAAATGCCTTTTTGGCGGCCTAAACATCGATGAAAACGGATGAAACTTTGCAGATACGTCAGTCCCGGAGAAAAATTTGATAATTCATGGGTCACGGAAATGGGCGTGGCAAAACGGCTCAAGAGCGCCCCCTGGAAAATTTAAAATGGCAAGCCCCACCTTCCAGTTTGATGTAGGCGAACGAAATTCGATGGGCATATGTATTTCATCGAGCCACACTTAAATGTCTCTTGGAGCTATACCCAACATGCAACAGGAAGTCCGCCATTTTGCTCTTAATGTGCCATTTTGTCCTTGTTTTGACCATTTCCATGCCTCGTACTTCGACGAACTCCTCCTACAGATTTCATCCGATCAACTTCATATCGGGTCAGCTTCATCTTAAGACCTTTGTGATCAAAAGTTATCAAAAAAATTGAGTTTTCACTAAACACCCTTCCCGTGGCGCCCCGCCAAAGTTTGACATTTCGCCATAAAACACGATGTCCTCATAACTCCTCCATACATTATCGGATTTGTCCGATATATCTCACGCTTCATGACAGTTCTGTCCTGAACACAACTATGTGTCAGTATTGCGTCATACTTATTGCGCCACCTATTGGTGAAACAGGAAGTCCTCATAACTCCTACATACATTATCCAATTCGTCCGATATATCTCATGCTTCATGACGGTTCTGTCCTGAACACATCTATGTGTCAGTATTGCATCTACTTATAGCGCCACCTATTGGTGAAACAGGAAGTCCCCATAACTCCTCCATACATTATCGGATTTGTCCGATATATCTCACGCTTCATGACGGTTCTGTCCTGAACACATCTATGTGTCAGTATTGCGTCATACTTATAGCGCCACCTATTGGTGAAACAGGAAGTCCTCATAACTCCTACATACTTTGTCCGATTTACACAACATTTCTCACGCTTCATCAAGGTACTGTCCTGAACACATCTATGCGTCGGTATTGAGTCACGCTTAGAGCGCCACCTACTGGTGACAGGAAGTTTCTGTCAGTACTGGACACCGAAATAGCACACCCTTTAATGGCGCCACACCCCGACCCGCGTGGGGTGCGAGGGCCCGCTCACTGCTGCTCGCAGCACTAGTTAGGGCCCGAGCACTGGCGGTGCGAGGCCCTATTGAAACTCGAAGGATTATTAGGGCCCGAGCACTGGCGGTGCGAGGCCCTATTGTATTTCGAAGGATTATTATTATTCTTGTTCTTCTCCCCAAACAAATGCCTTTTTGGCGGCCTAAACATCGATGAAAACGGATGAAACTTTGCAGATACGTCAGTCCCGGTGAAAAATTTGATAATTCATGGGTGCCGGAAATAGGCGTGGCAAAACGGCTCAAGAGCGCCCCCTGGAAAATTTAAAATGGCGAGCCCCACCTTTCAGTTTGATGTAGGCGAACGAAATTCGGAGGGCATATGTATTTCATCGAGCCACACTTAAATGTCTCTTGGAGCTATACCCAACATGCAACAGGAAGTCCGCCATTTTGCTCTTAATGTGCCATTTTGTCCTTGTTTTGACCATTTCCATGCCTCGTACTTTGACGAACTCCTCCTACAGATTTCATCCGATCAACTTCATATCGGGTCAGCTTCATCTTCAGGCCTTTGTGATCAAAAGTTATCAAAAAAATTGAGTTTTCACCAAACACCCTTGCCGTGGCGCCCCGCCAAAGTTTGACATTTCGCCATAAAACACGATGTCCTCATAACTCCTCCATACATTATCCGATTTGTCCGATATATCTCACGCTTCATGACGGTTCTGTCCTGAACACATCTATGGGTCAGTATTGCGTCATACTTATTGCGCCACCTATTGGTGAAACAGGAAGTCCTCATAACTCCTCCATACATTATCCGATTTGTCCGATATATCTCACGCTTCATGACGGTTCTGTCCTGAACACATCTATGTGTCAGTATTGCGTCATACTTATAGCGCCACCTATTGGTGAAACAGGAAGTCCTCATAACTCCTCCATACATTATCCGATTTGTCCGATATATCTCACGCTTCATGACGGTTCTGTCCTGAACACATCTATGGGTCAGTATTGCGTCATACTTATAGCGCCACCTATTGGTGAAACAGGAAGTCCTCATAACTCCTCCATACATTATCCGATTTGTCCGATATATCTCACGCTTCATGACGGTTCTGTCCTGAACACATCTATGGGTCAGTATTGCGTCATACTTATAGCGCCACCTATTGGTGAAACAGGAAGTCCTCATAACTCCTCCATACATTATCCGATTTGTCCGATATATCTCACGCTTCATGACGGTTCTGTCCTGAACACATCTATGGGTCAGTATTGCGTCATACTTATTGCGCCACCTATTGGTGAAACAGGAAGTCCTCATAACTCCTCCATACATTATCCGATTTGTCCGATATATCTCACGCTTCATGACGGTTCTGTCCTGAACACATCAATGTGTCAGTATTGCGTCATACTTATAGCGCCACCTATTGGTGAAACAGGAAGTCCTCATAACTCCTCCATACATTATCCGATTTGTCCGATATATCTCACGCTTCATGACGGTTCTGTCCTGAACACATCTATGTGTCAGTATTGCGTCATACTTATAGCGCCACCTATTGGTGAAACAGGAAGTCCTCATAACTCCTCCATACATTATCCAATTTGTCCGATATTTCTCACGCTTCATGACGGTTCTGTCCTGAACACATCTATGTGTCAGTATTGCGTCATACTTATAGCGCCACCTATTGGTGAAACAGGAAGTCCTCATATCTCCTCCATACATTATCCGATTTGTCCGATATATCTCACGCTTCATGACGGTTCTGTCCTGAACACATCTATGTGTCAGTATTGCGTCATACTTATAGCGCCACCTATTGGTGAAACAGGAAGTCCTCATAACTCCTCCATACATTATCCAATTTGTCCGATATTTCTCACGCTTCATGACGGTTCTGTCCTGAACACATCTATGTGTCAGTATTGCATCATACTTATAGCGCCACCTATTGGTGAAACAGGAAGTCCTCATAACTCCTGCATACATCATCCGATTTGCACCAAATTGCTGACGCTTCATGAAGGTCGCCTTCTGAACACATCTATGCGTCGGTATTGAGTTACACTTACAGCGCCACCTACTGGTGAAACAGGAAGTACTCATAACTCCTACATACATTATCCGATTTACTCCAAATTGCTCATGCTTGATGAAGGTCGCATCTTGAACACATCTGTAGGTCAGTATTGCGTCATACCTACAGCGCCACCTACTGCTTACAGGAAGTCCTCATAACTCCTACATACTTTGTCCGATTTACACAACATTTCTCACGCTTCATCAAGGTACTGTCCTGAACACATCTATGCGTCGGTATTGAGTCACGCTTAGAGCGCCACCTACTGGTGACAGGAAGTTTCTGTCAGTACTGGACACCGAAATAGCACACCCTTTAACGGCGCCACACCCCGACCCGCGTGGGGTGCGAGGGCCCGCTCACTGCTGCTCGCAGCACTAGTTCTCCTTCTTCTTCCAAAACAAATGCCTTTTTGGCGGCCTAAACATCGATGAAAACGGATGAAACTTTGCGGATACGTCAGTCCCGGTGAAAAATTTGATAATTCATGGGTGACGGAAATGGGCGTGGCAAAACGGCTCAAGAGCGCCCCCTGGAAAATTTAAAATGGCGAGCCCCACCTTTCAGTTTAATGTAGGCGAACGAAATTCGGTGGGCATATGTATTTCATCGAGCCACACTAAAATGTCTCTTGGAGCTATACCCAACATGCAACAGGAAGTCCGCCATTTTGCTCTTAATGTGCCATTTTGTCCTTGTTTTGACCATTTCCATGCCTCGTACTTTGACGAACTCCTCCTACAGATTTCATCCGATCAACTTCATATCGGGTCAGCTTCATCTTAAGACCTTTGTGATCAAAAGTTATCAAAAAAATTGAGTTTTCACCAAACACCCTTGCCGTGGCGCCCCGCCAAAGTTTGACATTTCGCCATAAAACACGAAGTCCTCATAACTCCTCCATACATTATCCAATTTGTCCGATATATCTCACGCTTCATGACGGTTCTGTCCTGAACACATCTATGTGTCAGTATTGCGTCATACTTATAGCGCCACCTATTGGTGAAACAGGAAGTCCTCATAACTCCTACATACATTATCCAATTCGTCCAATATATCTCACGCTTTATGAAGGTTCTGTCCTGAACACATCTATGTGTCAGTATTGCGTCATACGTATAGCGCCACCTATTGGTGAAACAGGAAGTCCTCATAACTCCTGCATACATCATCCGATTTGCACCAAATTGCTGACGCTTCACGAAGGTCGCCTTCTGAACCCATCAATGTGTCGGTATTGAGTCACACTTACAGTGCCACCTACTGGTGAAACAGGAAGTCCTCATAACTCCTACATACGTTATCCGATTTACTCAACATTTCTCACGCTTCATCAAGGTACCGTCCTGAACACATCTATGCTTCGGTATTGAGTCACGCCTAGAGCGCCACCTACTGGTGACAGGAAGTTTCTCTCAGTACTGCACACCGAAATAGCACAGCCTTTAACGGCGCCACACCCCGACACGCGTGGGGTGCGAGGGCCCGCTCACTGCTGCTCGCAGCACTAGTTATTATTATTCTTCTCCTTCTCCTTCTTCTTCTCCCCAAACAAATGCCTTTTTGGCGGCCTTAACATCGATGAAAACGGATGAAACTTTGCACATACGTCAGTCCCGGTAAAAAATTTGATAATTCATGGGTGACGGAAATGGGCGTGGCAAAACGGCTCAAGTGCGCCCCCTGGAAAATTTAAAATGGCGAGCCCCACCTTTCAGTTTGATGTAGTCGAACGAAATTCGGTGGGCATATGTAGTTCATCGAGACACACTAAAATGTCTCTTGGAGCTATACCCAACATGCAACAGGAAGTCCGCCATTTTGCTCTTAATGTGCCATTTTGTCCTTGTTTTGACCATTTCCATGCCTCGTACTTCGACGAACTCCTCCTACAGATTTCATCCGATCAACTTCATATCGGGTCAGCTTCATCTTAAGACCTTTGTGATCAAAAGTTATCAAAAAAATTGAGTTTTCACCAAACACCCTTGCCGCGGCGCCCCGCCAAAGTTTGACATTTCGCCATAAAACACGATGTCCTCATAACTCCTCCATACATTATCCGATTTGTCCGATATATCTCACGCTTCATGACGGTTCTGTCCTGAACACATCTATGGGTCAGTATTGCGTCATACTTATAGCGCCACCTATTGGTGAAACAGGAAGTCCTCATAACTCCTCCATACATTATCGGATTTGTCCGATATATCTCACGCTTCATGACGGTTGTGTCCTGAACACATCTATGGGTCAGTATTGCGTCATACTTATAGCGCCACCTATTGGTGAAACAGGAAGTCCTCATAACTCCTCCATACATTATCGGATTTGTCCGATATATCTCACGCTTCATGACGGTTCTGTCCTGAACACATCTATGTGTCAGTATTGCGTCATACTTATAGCGCCACCTATTGGTGAAACAGGAAGTCGTCATAACTCCTACATACATTATCCGATTTGTCCGATATATCTCACGCTTCATGACGGTTCTGTCCTGAACACATCTATGTGTCAGTATTGCGTCATACTTATAGCGCCACCTATTGGTGAAACAGGAAGTCCTCATAACTCCTACATACATTATCCGATTTGTCCGATATATCTCACGCTTCATGACGGTTCTGTCCTGAACACATCTATGTGTCAGTATTGCGTCATACTTATAGCGCCACCTATTGGTGAAACAGGAAGTCCTCATAACTCCTCCATACATTATCCGATTTGTCCGATATATCTCACGCTTCATGACGGTTCTGTCCTGAACACATCTATGTGTCAGTATTGCGTCATACTTATAGCGCCACCTATTGGTGAAACAGGAAGTCCTCATAACTCCTGCATACATCATCCGATTTGCACCAAATTGCTGACGCTTCATGAAGGTCACCTTCTGAACACATCTATGCGTCGGTATTGAGTCACACTTACAGCGCCACCTACTGGTGAAACAGGAAGTCCTCATAACTCCTACATACGTCATCCGATTTACTCCAAATTGCTCATGCTTGATGAAGGTCGCATCCTGAACACATCTGTAGGTCAGTATTGAGTCATACTTATAGCGCCGCCTACAGGTCAAGCAGGAAGTCATCATAACTCCTACATACATTGTCCGATTTACACAACATTTCTCACGCTTCATCAAGGTACCGTCCTGAACACATTTATGCATCAGTATTGAGTCACGGTTAGAGCGCCACCTACTGGTGAATGGAAGGTTCTCTCAGTACAGGACACCGAAATAGCACAGCCTTTAATGGCGCCACACCCCGACATGCGTGGGGTGCGAGGGCCCGCTCAATGCTGCTCGCAGCCCTAGTTATTATTCTTCTCCTTCTCCTTCTTCTTCTCCTTCTCCTTTACTCCAAACAAATGCCTTTTATGCGGCCTGAACATCGATGAAAACGGATGAAACTTTGCAGATACGTCAGTCCCGGTGAAAAATTTGATAATTCATGGTTGACGGAAATGGGCGTGGCAAAACGGCTCAAGAGCGCCCCCTGGAAAGTTTAAAATGGCGAGCCCCATCTTTCAGTTTGATGTAGGCTAACGAAATTCGGTGGGCATATGTATTTCATCGAGCCACACTTAAATGTCTCTTGGAGCTATACCCAACATGCAACAGGAAGTCCGCCATTTTGCTCTTAATGTGCCATTTTGTCCTTGTTTTGACCATTTCCATGCCTCGTACTTCGACGAACTCCTCCTACAGATTTCATCCGATCTACTTCATATCGGGTCAGCTTCATCTTAAGACCTTTGTGATCAAAAGTTATCAAAAAAAAATAGTTTTCACCAAACACCCTTGCCGTGGCGCCCTGCCAAAGTTTGACATTTCGCCATAAAACACGAAGTCCTCATAACTCCTCCATACATTATCCAATTTGTCCGATATATCTCACGCTTCATGACGGTTCTGTCGTGAACACATCTATGTGTCAGTATTGCGTCATACTTATAGCGCCACCTATTGGTGAAACAGGAAGTCCTCATAACTCCTGCATACATCATCAGATTTGCACCAAATTGCTGATGCTTCATGAAGGTAACATTCTGAACACATCTAAGCGTCGGTATTGAGTCACACTTACAGCGCCACCTACTGGTGAAACAGGAAGTACTCATAACTCCTACATATGTTATCCCATTTACTCCTAATTGCTCAGGGTTGATGAAGGTCACATCCTGAACACATCTGTAGGTCAGTATTGAGTCATACTTATAGCGCCGCCTACAGGTCAAGCAGGAAGTCCTCATAACTTCTACATACGTTATCCCATTTACTCCAAATTGCTCAGGGTTGTTGAAGGGTGCATCCTGAACACATCTGTGCGTGAGCATTGGGTCATACTAATAGCGCCACCTACTGCTTACAGGAAGTCATCATAACTCCTACATACATTGTCTGATTTACACAACATTTCTCACGCTTCAAGGTACTGTCCTGAACACATCTATGTGTTGGTATTGAGTCACGCTTAGAGCGCCACCTACTGGTGACAGGAAGTTTCTCTCAGTACTGGACACCGAAATAGCACAGCCTTTAACGGCGCCGCACCCCGACATGCGTGGGGTGCGAGGGCCCGCTCAATGCTGCTCGCAGCCCTAGTTATTATTATTAGGGCCCGAGCACTGGCGGTGCGAGGCCCTATTGTATTTCGAAGGATTATTATTATTCTCCTTGTTCGTGTTCTTCTTGTTCTTCTCCCCAAACAAATGCCTTTTTGGCGGCCTAAACATCGATGAAAACGGATGAAACTTTGCAGATACGTCAGTCCCGGTGAAAAATTTGATAATTCATGGGTGACGGAAATGGGCGTGGCAAAACGGCTCAAGAGCGCCCCCTGGAAAGTTTAAAATGGCGAGCCCCACCTTTCAGTTTGATGTAGGCTAACGAAATTCGGTGGGCATATGTATTTCATCGAGCCACACTTAAATGTCTCTTGGAGCTATACCCAACATGCAACAGGAAGTCCGCCATTTTGCTCTTAATGTGCCATTTTGTCCTTGTTTTGACCATTTCCATGCCTCGTACTTCGACGAACTCCTCCTACAGATTTCATCCGATCAACTTCATATCGGGTCAGCTTCATCTTAAGACCTTTGTGATCAAAAGTTATCAAAAAAATTGAGTTTTCACCAAACACCCTTGCCGTGGCGCCCTGCCAAAGTTTGACATTTCGCCATAAAACACGAAGTCCTCATAACTCCTCCATACATTATCCAATTTGTCCGATATATCTCACGCTTCCTGACGGTTCTGTCCTGAAAACATCTATGTGTCAGTATTGCGTCATACTTATAGCGCCACCTATTGGTGAAACAGGAAGTCCTCATAACTCCTCCATACATTATCCAATTTGTCCGATATATCTCACGCTTCATGACGGTTCTGTCCTGAACACATCTATGTGTCAGTATTGCGTCATACTTATAGCGCCACCTATTGGTGAAACAGGAAGTCCTCATAACTCCTCCATACATTATCCAATTTGTCCGATATATCTCACGCTTCATGACGGTTCTGTCCTGAACACATCTATGTGTCAGTATTGCGTCATACTTATAGCGCCACCTATTGGTGAAACAGGAAGTCCTCATAACTCCTCCATACATTATCCAATTTGTCCGATATATCTCACGCTTCATGACGGTTCTGTCCTGAACACATCTATGTGTCAGTATTGCGTCATACTTATAGCGCCACCTATTGGTGAAACAGGAAGTCCTCATAACTCCTCCACACATTATCCAATTTGTCCGATATATCTCACGCTTCATGACGGTTCTGTCCTGAACACATCTATGTGTCAGTATTGCGTCATACTTATAGCGCCACCTATTGGTGAAACAGGAAGTACTCATAACTCCTCCATACATTATCCAATTTGTCCGATATATCTCACGCTTCATGACGGTTCTGTCCTGAACACATCTATGTGTCAGTATTGCGTCATACTTATAGCGCCACCTATTGGTGAAACAGGAAGTCCTCATAACTCCTCCATACATTATCCAATTTGTCCGATATATCTCACGCTTCATGACGGTTCTGTCCTGAACACATCTATGTGTCAGTATTGCGTCATACTTATAGCGCCACCTATTGGTGAAACAGGAAGTCCTCATAACTTCTGCATACATCATCCGATTTGCACCAAATTGCTGATGCTTCATGAAGGTGGCCTTCTGAACCCATCTATGTGTCGGTATTGAGTCACACTTACAGCGCCACCTACTGGTGAAACAGGAAGTCCTCATAACTCCTACATACTTTGTCCGATTTACACAACATTTCTCACGCTTCATCAAGGTACTGTCCTGAACACATCTATGCGTCGGTATTGAGTCACGCTTAGAGCGCTACCTACTGGTGACAGGAAGTTTCTGTCAGTACTGGACACCGAAATAGCACACCCTTTAACGGCGCCACACCCCGACCTGCGTGGGGTGCGAGGGCCCGCTCACTGCTGCTCGCAGCACTAGTTATTATTCTACCTTCTTCTTCTCCCCAAACAAATGCCTTTTTGGCGGCCTAAACATCGATGAAAACGGATGAAACTTTGCAGATACATCAGTCCCGGTGAAAATCGGATATTTCATTGGTGACGGAAATGGGCGTGGCAAAACGGCTCAAGAGCGCCCCCTGGAAAGTTTAAAACGGCGAGCCCCACCTTTCAGTTTGATGTAGACGAACGAAATTCGTTGGGCATATGTATTTCATCGAGCCACACTAAAATGTCTCTTGGAGCTATACCCAACATGCAACAGGAAGTCCGCCATTTTGCTCTTAATGTGCCATTTTGTCCTTGTTTTGACCATTTCCATGCCTCATACTTCGACGAACTCCTCCTACAGATTTCATCTGATCAACTTCATATCGGGTCAGCTTCATCTTAAGACCTTTGTGATCAAAAGTTATCAAAAAAATTGAGTTTTCACCAAACACCCTTGCCGTGGCGCCCCGCCAAAGTTTGACATTTCGCCATAAAACACGAAGTCCTCATAACTCCTACATACATTATCCAATTTGTCCCATATATCTCACGCTTCATGACGGTTCTGTCCTGAACACATCTATGTGTCAGTATTGCGTCATACTTATAGCGCCACCTATTGGTGAAACAGGAAGTCCTCATAACTCCTCCATACATTATCCAATTTGTCCGATATATCTCACGCTTCATGACGGTTCTGTCCTGAACACATCTATGTGTCAGTATTGCATCATACTTATAGCGCCACCTATTGGTGAAACAGGAAGTCCTCATAACTCCTCCATACATTATCCGATTTGTCCGATATATCTCACGCTTCATGACGGTTCTGTCCTGAACACATCTATGTGTCAGTATTGCGTGATACTTATAGCGCCACCTATTGGTGAAACAGGAAGTCCTCATAACTCCTACATACATTACCCAATTTGTCCGATATATCTCACGCTTCATGACGGTTCTGTCCTGAACACATCTATGTGTCAGTATTGCGTCATACTTATAGCGCCACCTATTGGTGAAACAGGAAGTCCTCAGAACTACTGCATACATCATCCGATTTGCACCAAATTGCTGACGCTTCATGAAGGTCACCTTCTGAACGCATCTATGCGTCGGTATTGAGTCACACTTACAGCGCCACCTACTGGTGAAACAGGAAGTACTCATAACTCCTACATACGTTATCCGATTTACTCCAAATTGCTCATGCTTGATGAAGGTCGCATCTTGAACACTTCTGTAAGTCAGTATTGCGTCATACCTACAGCGCCACCTACTGGTGAAACAGGAAGTCCTCATAACTCCTCCATACATTATCCGATTTACTCAAGATGTCTCACGCTTCATCAAGGTACCGTCCTGAACACATCTATGCTTCGGTATTGTCACGCTTAGAGCGCCACCTACTGGTGACAGGAAGTTTCTCTCAGCACAGGACACCGAAATAGCACACCCTTTAACGGCGCCGCACCCCGACACGCGTGGGGTGCGAGGGCCCGCTCACTGCTGCTCGCAGCCCTAGTTAGGGCCCGAGCACTGGCGGTGCGAGGCCCTATTGAAACTCGAAGGATTATTATTATTAGGGCCCGAGCACTGGCGGTGCGAGGCCCTATTGAAACTCGAAGGATTATTATTCTCCTTCTCCTTCTTCTCCTTTACTCCAAACAAATGCCTTTTAGGCGGCCTGAACATCGATGAAAACGGATGAAACTTTGCAGATACGTCAGTCCCGGTGAAAAATTTGATAATTCATGGGTGACGGAAATGGGCGTGGCAAAACGGCTCAAGAGCGCCCCCTGGAAAGTTTAAAATGGCGAGCCCCACCTTTCAGTTTGATGTAGGCTAACGAAATTCGGTGGGCATATGTATTTCATCGAGCCACACTTAAATGTCTCTTGGAGCTATACCCAACATGCAACAGGAAGTCCGCCATTTTGCTTTTTATGTGCCATTTTGTCCTTGTTTTGACCATTTCCATGCCTCGTACTTCGACGAACTCCTCCTACAGATTTCATCCGATCAACTTCATATCGGGTCAGCTTCATCTTAAGGCCTTTCTGATCAAAAGTTATCAAAAAAATTGAGTTTTCACCAAACACCCTTGCCGTGGCGCCCCGCCAAAGTTTGACATTTCGCCATAAAACACGAAGTCCTCATAACTCCTCCATACATTATCCAATTTGTCCGATATATCTCACGCTTCATGACGGTTCTGTCCTGAACACATCTATGTGTCAGTATTGCGTCATACTTATAGCGCCACCTATTGGTGAAACAGGAAGTCCTCATAACTCCTACATACATTATCCAATTTGTCTGATATATCTCACGCTTCATGACGGTTCTGTCCTGAACACATCTATGTGTCAGTATTGCGTCATACTTATAGCGCCACCTATTGGTGAAACAGGAAGTCCTCATAACTCCTCCATACATTATCCAATTTGTCCGATATATCTCACGCTTCATGACGGTTCTGTCCTGAACACATCTATGTGTCAGTATTGCGTCATACTTATAGCGCCACCTATTGGTGAAACAGGAAGTCCTCATAACTCCTCCATACATTATCCGATTTGTCCGATATATCTCACGCTTCATGACGGTTCTGTCCTGAACACATCTATGTGTCAGTATTGCGTCATACTTATAGCGCCACCTATTGGTGAAACAGGAAGTCCTCATAACTCCTCCATACATTATCCGATTTGTCCGATTTATCTCACGATTCATGACGGTTCTGTCCTAAACACATCTATGTGTCAGTATTGCTTCATACTTATAGCGCCACCTATTGGTGAAACAGGAAGTCCTCATAACTCCTGCATACATCATCCGATTTGCACCAAATTGCTGACGCTTCATGAAGGTCACCTTCTGAACACATCTATGCGTCGGTATTGAGTTACACTTACAGCGCCACCTACTGGTGAAACAGGAAGTACTCATAACTCCTACATACATTATCCGATTTACTCCAAATTGCTCATGCTTGATGAAGGTCACATTTTGAACACATCTGTAGGTCAGTATTGCGTCATACCTACAGCGCCACCTACTGCTTACAGGAAGTCCTCATAACTCCTACATACTTTGTCCGATTTACACAACATTTCTCACGCTTCATCAAGGTACTGTCCTGAACACATCTATGCGTCGGTATTGAGTCACGCTTAGAGCGCCACATACTGGTGACAGGAAGTTTCTGTCAGTACTGGACACCGAAATAGCACACCCTTTAACGGCGCCACACCCCGACCCGCGTGGGGTGCGAGGGACCGCTCACTGCTGCTCGCAGCACTAGTTATTATTATTCTTCTCCTTCTACCTTCTTCTTCTTTACCCCAAACAAATGCCTTTTAGGCGGCCTGAACATCGATGAAAACGGATGAAACTTTGCAGATACGTCAGTCCCGGTGAAAAATTTGATAATTCATGGGTGACGGAAATGGGCGTGGCAAAACGGCTCAAGAGCGCCCCCTGGAAAGTTTAAAATGGCGAGCCCCACCTTTCAGTTTGATGTAGGCGAACGAAATTCGGAGGGCATATGTATTTCATCGAGTCGCACTAAAATGTCTCTTGGAGCTATACCCAACATGCAACAGGAAGGCCGCCATTTTGCTTTTAATGTGCCATTTTGTCCTTGTTTTGACCATTTCCATACCTCGTATTTCAACGAACTCCTCCTACAGATTTCATCCGATCAACTTCATACTCGGTCAGCTTCATCTTAAGCCCTTTGTGATCAAAAGTTATCAAGAAAATTGAGTTTTCACCAAACACCCTTGCCGTGGCGCCCCGCCAAAGTTTGACATTTCGCCATAAAACACGAAGTCCTCATAACTCCTCCATACATTATCCGATTTGTCCGATATATCTCACGCTTCATGACGGTTCTGTCCTGAACACATCTATGTGTCAGTATTGCGTCATACTTATAGCGCCACCTATTGGTGAAACAGGAAGTCCTCATAACTCCTCCATACATTATCCAATTTGTCCGATATAGCTCACGCTTCATGACGGTTCTGTCCTGAACACATCTATGTGTCAGTATTGCGTCATACGTATAGCGCCACCTATTGGTGAAACAGGAAGTCCCCATAACTCCTCCATACATTATCGGATTTGTCCGATATATCTCACGCTTCATGACGGTTCTGTCCTGAACACATCTATGTGTCAGTATTGCATCATACTTATAGCGCCACCTATTGGTGAAACAGGAAGTCCTCATAACTCCTCCATACATTATCCGATTTGTCCGATTTATCTCACGCTTCATGACGGTTCTGTCCTGAACACATCTATGTGTCAGTATTGCGTCATACTTATAGCGCCACCTATTGGTGAAACAGGAAGTCCTCATAACTCCTGCATACATCATCCGATTTGCACCAAATTGCTGACGCTTCATGAAGGTCACCTTCTGAACACATCTATGCGTCGGTATTGAGTAACACTTACAGCGCCACCTACTGGTGAAACAGGAAGTCCCCATAACTCCTCCATACATTATCGGATTTGTCCAATATATCTCACGCTTCATGACGGTTCTGTCCTGAACACATCTATGTGTCAGTATTGCGTCATACTTATAGCGCCACCTATTGGTGAAACAGGAAGTCCTCATAAGTACTCCATACATTATCCAATTTTTCCGATATAGCTCACGCTTCATGACGGTTCGGTCCTGAACAGATCTATGTGTCCGTATTGTGTCATACTTAAAGCGCCACCTATTGGTGAAACAGGAAGTCCTCATAACTCCTGCATACATCATCCGATTTGCACCAAATTGCTGACGCTTCGTGAAGGTCACCTTCTGAACAGATCTTTGCGTCGGTATTGAGTCACACTTACAGCGCCGCCTACAGGTCAAGCAGGAAGTCCTCATAACTCCTACATACGTTATTCCATTTACTCAACATGTCTCACGCTTCATCAAGGTACCGTCCTGAACACATCTATGCTTCGGTATTGAGTCACGCTTAGAGCGCCACCTACTAGTGACAGGAAGTTTCTCTCAGTACTGCACACCGAAATAGCACACCCTTTAACGGCGCCACACCCCGACACGCGTGGGGTGCGAGGGCCCGCTCACTGCTGCTCGCAGCCCTAGTTCTCCTTCTACCTTCTTCTTCTCCCCAAACAAATGCCTTTTTGGCGGCCTAAACATCAATGAAAACGGATGAAACTTTGCAGATACATCAGTCCTGGTGAAAATCGGATATTTCATTGGTGACGGAAATGGGCGTGGCAAAACGGCTCAAGAGCGCCCCCTGGAAAGTTTAAAATGGCGAGCCCCACCTTTCAGTTTGATGTAGGCGAACGAAATTCGGTGGGCATATGTATTTCATCGAGCCACACTTAAATGTCTCTTGGAGCTATACCCAACATGCAACAGGAAGTCCGCCATTTTGCTCTTAATGTGCCATTTTGTCCTTGTTTTGACCATTTCCATGCCTCGTACTTCGACGAACTCCTCCTACAGATTTCATCCGATCAACTTCATATCGGGTCAGCTTCATCTTAAGACCTTTGTGATCAAAAGTTATCAAAAAAATTGAGTTTTCACCAAACACCCTTGCCGTGGCGCCCCGCCAAAGTTTGACATTTCGCCATAAAACACGAAGTCCTCATAACTCCTCCATACATTATCCAATTTGTCCGATATATCTCACGCTTCATGACGCTTCTGTCCTGAACACATCTATGTGTCAGTATTGCGTCATACTTATAGCGCCACCTATTGGTAAAACAGGAAGTCCTCATAACTCCTACATACATTATCCAATTTGTCCGATATATCTCACACTTCATGACGGTTCTGTCCTGAACACATCTATGTGTCAGTATTGCATCATACTTATAGCGCCACCTATTGGTGAAACAGGAAGTCCCCATAACTCCTCCATACATTATCGGATTTGTCCGATATATCTCACGCTTCATGACGGTTCTGTCCTGAACACATCTATGTGTCAGTATTGCGTCATACTTATAGCACCACCTATTGGTGAAACAGTACGTCCTCATAACTCCTACATACATTATCCGATTTGCACCAAATTGCTGATGCTTCGTGTAGGTCGCATTCTGAACACATCTATGCTTCGGTATTGAGTCACACTTACAGCGCCACCTACTGGTGAAACAGGAAGTACTCATAACTCCTACATATGTTATCCGATTTACACCAAATTGCTCATGCTTGATGAAGGTCGTGTCCTAAACACATCTGTAGGTCAGTATTAAGTCATACTTATAGCGCCGCCTACAGGTCAAGCAGAAAGTCATCATAACTCCTACATACATTATCCGATTTACTCAACATGTCTCACGCTTTATCAAGGTACCGTCCTGAACACATCTATGCTTCGGTATTGAGTCACGCCTAGAGCGCCACCTACTGGTGACAGGAAGTTTCTCTCAGCACAGGACACCGAAATAGCACACCCTTTAACGGTGCTGCACCCCGACACGCGTGGGGTGCGAGGGCCCGCTCACTGCTGCTCGCAGCACTAGTTAGGGCCCGAGCACTGGCGGTGCGAGGCCCTATTGAATTTCGAAGGATTATTAGGGCCCGAGCACTGGCGGTGCGAGGCCCTATTGAATTTCGAAGGATTATTATTATTAGGGCCCGAGCACTGGCGGTGCGAGGCCCTATTGAAACTCGAAGGATTATTATTATTATTATTATTATTCTCCTTCTTCCGAAACAAATGCCTTTTTGGCGGCCTAAACATCATTGAAAACGGATGAAACTTTGCAGATACGTCAGTCCCGGTGAAAAATTTGATAATTCATGGGTGACGGAAATGGGCGTGGCAAAACAGCTCAAGAGCGCCCCCTGGAAAATTTAAAATGGCGAGCCCCACCTTTCAGTTTGATGTAGACGAACGAATTTCGGAGGGCATATGTATTTCATCGAGACACACTAAAATGTCTCTTGGAGCTATACCCAACATGCAACAGAAAGTCCGCCATTTTGCTCTTAATGTGCCATTTTCCCTTGTTTTTACCATTTCCATGCCTCGTACTTCAACGAACTCCTCCTAGAGATTTCATCCGATCAACTTCATATTCAGTCAGCATCATCTTAAGACCTTTGTGATCAAAAGTTATCAAAAAAATTGAGTTTTCACCAAACACCCTTGCCGTGGCGCCCCGCCAAAGTTTGACATTTCGCCATAAAACACGAAGTCCTCATAACTCCTCCATACATTATCCGATTTGTCCGATATATCTCACGCTTCATCATGTTTGCGTCCTGAACACATCTATGTGTCAGTATTGCGTCATACTTATAGCGCCACCTATCTGTGAAACAGGAAGTCCTCATAACTCCTACATACATTATCCAATCTGTCCGATATATCTCACGCTTAATGACGGTTCAGTCCTGAACACATCTATGTGTCAGTACTGCGTCATACTTATAGCGCCACCTATTGGGGAAAAAGGAAGTCCTCATAACTCCTACATACATTAACCGATTTGCACCAAATTGCTGACGATTCATGAAGGTCGCATTCTGAACACATCTATGCGTCCGGATTGAGTCACTCTTACAGCGCCACCTACTGGTGAAAAAGGAAGTACTCATAACTCCTACATACGTTATCCGATTTACTCCAAATTGCTCACGCCTGATGAAGGTCGCATCCTGAACACATCTCTGCGTGAGCATTGGGTCATACAAATAGCGCCACCTACTGCTTACAGGAAGTCATCATAACTCCTACAAACATTGTCCGATTTACACAACATTTCTCACGCTTCATCAAGGTACCGTCCTGAACACATCTATGCGTTTGTATTGAGTCACGCTTAGAGCGCCACCTACTGGTGACAGGAAGTTTCTCTCAGTACTGGACACCGAAATAGCACACACTTTAACGGCGCCACACCCCGACCCGCATGGGGTGCGAGGGCCCGCTCACTGCTGCTCGCAGCCCTAGTTATTATTAGGGCCCGAGCACTGGCGGTGCGAGGCCCTATTGAAACTCGAAGGATTATTATTCTCCTTCTTCTCCTTTACTCCAAACAAATGCCTTTTAGGCGGCCTGAACATCGATGAAAACGGATGAAACTTTGCAGATACGTCAGTCCCGGTGAAAAATTTGATAATTCATGGGTGACGGAAATGGGCGTGGCAAAACGGCTCAAGAGCGCCCCCTGGAAAGTTTCAAATGGCGAGCCCCACCTTTCAGTTTGATGTAGGCGAATGAAATTCGGAGGGCATATGTATTTCATCGAGCCACACTTAAATGTCTCTTGGAGCTATACCCAACATGCAACAGGAAGTCCGCCATTTTGCTTTTAATGTGCCATTTTGTCCTTGTTTTGACCATTTCCATGCCTCGTACTTCGACGAACTCCTCCTACAGATTTCATCCGATCAACTTCATATCGGGTCAGCTTCATCTTAAGACCTTTGTGATCAAAAGTTATCAAAAAAATTGAGTTTTCACCAAACACCCTTGCCGTGGCGCCCCGCCAAAGTTTGACATTTCGCCATAAAACACGAAGTCCTCATAACTCCTCCATACATTATTCAATTTGTCCGATATATGTCACGCTTCATGACGGTTCTGTCCTGAACACATCTATGTGTCAGTATTGCGTCATACTTATAGCGCCACCTATTGGTGAAACAGTACGTCCTCATAACTCCTCCATACATTATCCGATTTGTCCGATATGTCTCACGCTTCATGACGGTTCTGTCCTGAACACATCTATGTGTCAGTATTGCGTCATACTTATAGCGCCACCTATTGGTGAAACAGGAAGTCCTCATAACTCCTCCATACATTATCCAATTTGTCCGATATATCTCACGCTTCATGACGGTTCTGTCCTGAACACATCTATGTGTCAGTATTGCGTCATACTTATAGCGCCACCTATTGGTGAAACAGGAAGTCCTCATAACTCCTCCATACATTATCCAATTTGTCCGATATATCTCACGCTTCATGACGGTTCTGTCCTGAACACATCTATGTGTCAGTATTGCGTCATACTTATAGCGCCACCTATTGGTGAAACAGGAAGTCCTCATAACTCCTCCATACATTATCCAATTTGTCCGATATATCTCACGCTTCATGACGGTTCTGTCCTGAACACATCTATGTGTCAGTATTGCGTCATACTTATAGCGCCACCTATTGGTGAAACAGGAAGTCCTCATAACTCCTCCATACATTATCCGATTTGTCCGATATATCTCACGCTTCATGACGGTTCTGTCCTGAACACATCTATGTGTCAGTATTGCGTCATACTTATAGCGCCACCTATTGGTGAAACAGGAAGTCCCCATAACTCCTCCATACATTATCCGATTTGTCCGATATATCTCACGCTTCATGACGGTTCTGTCCTGAACACATCTATGTGTCAGTATTGCGTCATACTTATAGCGCCACCTATTGGTGAAACAGGAAGTCCCCATAACTCCTCCATACATTATCCGATTTGTCCGATATATCTCACGCTTCATGACGGTTCTGTCCTGAACACATCTATGTGTCAGTATTGCGTCATACTTATAGCGCCACCTATTGGTGAAACAGGAAGTCCTCATAACTCCTCCATACATTATCCAATTTGTCCGATATATCTCACGCTTCATGACGGTTCTGTCCTGAACACATCTATGTGTCAGTATTGCGTCATACTTATAGCGCCACCTATTGGTGAAACAGGAAGTCCTCATAACTACTACATACATTATCCAATTTGTCCGATATATCTCACGCTTCATGACAGTTCTGTCCTGAACACATCTATGTGTCAGTATTGCATCATACTTATAGCGCCACCTATTGGTGAAACAGGAAGTCCCCATAACTCCTCCATACATTATCGGATTTGTCCGATATATCTCACGCTTCATGACGGTTCTGTCCTGAACACATCTATGTGTCAGTATTGCGTCATACTTATAGCGCCACCTATTGGTGAAACAGGAAGTCCTCATAACTCCTCCATACATTATCCAATTTGTCCGATATGTCTCACGCTTCATGACGGTTCTGTCCTGAACACATCTATGTTTCAGTATTGCGTCATACTTATAGCGCCACCTATTGGTGAAACAGGAAGTCCTCATAACTCCTCCATACATTATCCAATTTGTCCGATATAGCTCACGCTTCATGACGGTTCTGTCCTAAACACATCTATGTGTCAGTATTGCGTCATACGTATAGCGCCACCTATTGGTGAAACAGGAAGTCCTCATAACTCCTGCATACATCATCCGATTTGCACCAAATTGCTGACGCTTCATGAAGGTGGCCTTCTGAACCCATCTATGTGTCGGTATTGAGTCACACTTACAGCGCCACCTACTGGTGAAACAGGAAGTCCTCATAACTCCTACATACGTTATCCGATTTACTCAACATTTCTCACGCTTCATCAAGGTACCGTCCTGAACACATCTATGCTTCGGTATTGAGTCACGCCTAGAGCGCCACCTACTGGTGACAGGAAGTTTCTCTCAGTACTGCACACCGAAATAGCACAGCCTTTAACGGCGCAGCACCCCGACACGCGTGGGGTGCGAGGGCCCGCTCACTGCTGCTCGCAGCACTAGTTAGGGCCCGAGCACTGGCGGTGCGAGGCCCTATTGAAACTCGAAGGATTATTATTATTATTCTCCTACCTTCTCCTTCTTCTTCTTCTTCTCCCCAAACAAATGCCTTTTTGGCGGCCTAAACATCGATGAAAACGGATGAAACTTTGCAGGTACGTCAGTCCCGGTGAAAAATTTGATAATTCATGGGTGACGGAAATGGGCGTGGCAAAACGGCTCAAGAGCGCCCCCTGGAAAATTTAAAATGGCGAGCCCCACCTTTCAGTTTGATGTAGGCGAACGAAATTCGGTGGGCATATGTATTTCATCGAGCCACACTTAAATGTCTCTTGGAGCTATACCCAACATGCAACAGGAAGTCCGCCATTTTGCTCTTAATGTGCCATTTTGTCCTTGTTTTGACCATTTCCATGCCTCGTACTTCGACGAACTCCTCCTACAGATTTCATCCGATCAACTTCATATCGGGTCAGCTTCATCTTAAGACCTTTGTGATCAAAAGTTATCAAAAAAATTGAGTTTTCACCAAACACCCTTGCCGTGGCGCCCTGCCAAAGTTTGACATTTCGCCATAAAACACGATGTCCTCATAACTCCTACATACATTATCCGATTTGTCCGATATATCTCACGCTTCATGACGGTTCTGTCCTGAACACATCTATGTGTCAGTATTGCATCATACTTATAGCGCCACCTATTGGTGAAACAGGAAGTCCTCATAACTCCTCCATACATTATCCAATTTGTCCGATATATCTCACACTTCATGACGGTTCTGTCCTGAACACATCTATGTGTCAGTATTGCATCATACTTATAGCGCCACCTATTGGTGAAACAGGAAGTCCTCATAACTCCTCCATACATTATCGGATTTGTCCGATATATCTCACGCTTCATGACGGTTCTGTCCTGAACACATCTATGTGTCAGTATTGCATCATACTTATAGCGCCACCTATTGGTGAAACAGGAAGTCTTCATAACTACTACATACATTATCCAATTTGTCTGATATATCTCACGCTTCATGACGGTTCTGTCCTGAACACATCTATGTGTCAGTATTGCGTCATACGTATAGCGCCACCTATTGGTGAAACAGGAAGTCCTCATAGCTCCTGCATACATCATCCGATTTGCACCAAATTGCTGACGCTTCGTGAAGGTCACCTTCTGAACACATCTTTGTGTCGGTATTGAGTCACACTTACAGCGCCACCTACTGGTGAAACAGGAAGTACTCATAACTCCTACATATTTTATCCCATTTACTCCAAATTGCTCATGCTTGATGAAGGTCGCATCTTGAACACTTCTGTAAGTCAGTATTGCGTCATACCTACAGCACCACCTACTGGTGAAAAAGGAAGTCCTCATAACTCCTACATACGTTATCCAATTTACTCAACATTTCTCACGCTTCATCAAGGTACCGTCCTGAACACATCTATTCTTCGGTATTGAGTCACGCTTAGAGCGCCACCTACTGGCGACAGAAAGTTTCTCTCAGTACTGCACACCGAAATAGCACACCCTTTAACGGCGCCACACCCCGACACGCATGGGGTGCGAGGGCCCGCTCACTGCTGCTCGCAGCCCTAGTTAGGGCCCGAGCACTGGCGGTGCGAGGCCCTATTGAATTTCGAAGGATTATTATTCTACCTTCTTGTTCTTCTTCTTCTTCTTCTTCTTCTCCCCAAACAAATGCCTTTTTGGCGGCCTAAACATCGATGAAAACGGATGAAACTTTGCAGATACGTCAGTCCCGGTGAAAAATTTGATAATTCATGGGTGACGGAAATGGGCGTGGCAAAACGGCTCAAGAGCGCCCCCTGGAAAATTTAAAATGGCGAGCCCCACCTTTCAGTTTGATGTAGGCGAACGAAATTCGGTGGGCATATGTAGTTCATCGAGACACACTAAAATGTCTCTTGGACCTATACCCAACATGCAACAGGAAGTCCGCCATTTTGCTCTTAATGTGCCATTTTGTCCTTGTTTTGACCATTTCCATGCCTCGTACTTCGACGAACTCCTCCTACAGATTTCATCTGATCAACTTCATATCGGGTCAGTTTCATCTTAAGACCTTTGTGATCAAAAGTTATCAAAAAAATTGAGTTTTCACCAAACACCCTTGCCGTGGCGCCCCGCCAAATTTTGACATTTCGCCATAAAACACGAAGTCCTCATAACTCCTCCATACATTATCCAATTTGTCCGATATATCTCACGCTTCATGACGGTTCTGTCCTGAACACATCTATGTGTCAGTATTGCGTCATACTTATAGTGCCACCTATTGGTAAAACAGGAAGTCCTCATAACTCCTCCATACATTATCCGATTTGTCCGATATATCTCACGCTTCATGACGGTTCTGTCCTGAACACATCTGTGTCAGTATTGCGTCATACTTATAGCGCCACCTATTGGTGAAACAGGAAGTCCTCATAACTCCTCCATACATTATCCGATTTGTCCGATTTATCTCACGCTTCATGACGGTTCTGTCCTGAACACATCTATGTGTCAGTTTTGCGTCATACTTATAGCGCCACCTATTGGTGAAACAGGAAGTCCTTATAACTCCTGCATACATTATCCGATTTGTCCGATATGTCTCACGCTTCATGACGGTTCTGTCCTGAACACATCTATGTGTCAGTATTGCGTCATACTTATAGCGCCACCTATTGGTGAAACAGGAAGTCCTCATAACTCCTGCATACATCATCCGATTTGCACCAAATTGCTGACGCTTCATGAAGGTCACCTTCTGAACACATCTATGCGTCGGTATTGAGTTACACTTACAGCGCCACCTACTGGTGAAACAGGAAGTACTCATAACTCCTACATACATTATCCGATTTACTCCAAATTGCTCATGCTTGATGAAGGTCGCATCTTGAACACATCTGTAGGTCAGTATTGCGTCATACCTACAGCGCCACCTACTGCTTACAGGAAGTCCTCATAACTCCTACATACTTTGTCCGATTTACACAACATTTCTCACGCTTCATCAAGGTACTGTCCTGAACACATCTATGCGTCGGTATTGAGTCACGCTTAGAGCGCCACCTACTGGTGACAGGAAGTTTCTGTCAGTACTGGACACCGAAATAGCACACCCTTTAACGGCGCCACACCCCGACCCGCGTGGGGTGCGAGGGCCCGCTCACTGCTGCTCGCAGCACTAGTTAGGGCCCGAGCACTGGCGGTGCGAGGCCCTATTGTATTTCGAAGGATTATTATTATTCTCCCTTCTCCTTCTCCTTCTCCTTCTCCTTCTTCCAAAACAAATGCCTTTTTGGCGGCCTAAACATCGATGAAAACGGATGAAACTTTGAAGATACGTCAGTCCTGGTGAAAAATTTGATAATTCATGGGTGACGGAAATGGGCGTGGCAAAACGGCTCAAGAGCGCCCCCTGGAAAATTTAAAATGGCGAGCCCCACCTTTCAGTTTGATGTAGGCGTACGAAATTCGGTGGGCATATGTAGTTCATCGAGACACACTAAAATGTCTCTTGGACCTATACCCAACATCCGACAGGAAGTCAGCCATTTTGCTTTTAATGTGACATTTTGTCCTTGTTTGGACCATTTCCATGTCTCGTACTTCAACGAACTCCTCCTACAGATTTCATCCGATCAACTTCATATTCGGTCAGCTTCATCTTAAGACCTTTGTGATCAAAAGTTATCAAAAAAATTGAGTTTTCACCATACACCCTTCCCGTGGCGCCCCGCCAAAGTTTGACATTTCGCCATAAAACACGAAGTCTTCATAACTCGTCCATACATTATCCGATTTGTCCGATATATCTCACGCTTCATGACGGTTCTGTCCTGAACACATCCATGTGTCAGTATTGCGTCATACTTATAGCGCCACCTATTGGTGAAACAGTACGCCCTCATAACTCCTCCAAACATTATCCGATTTGTCCGATATGTCTCACGCTTCATGTCAGTTCTGTCCTGAACACATCTATGTGTCAGCATGCGTCATACTTATAGCGCCACCTATTGGTGAAACAGTACGTCCTCATAACTCCTCCATACATTATCCGATTTGTCCGATATGTCTCACGCTTCATGACCGTTCTGTCCTGAACACATCTATGTGTCAGTATTGCGTCATACTTATAGCGCCACCTATTGGTGAAACAGGAAGTCCCCATAACTCCTCCATACATTATCCGATTTGTCCGATATATCTCACGCTTCATGACGGTTCTGTCCTGAACACATCTATGTGTCAGTATTGCGTCATACTTATAGCGCCACCTATTGGTGAAACAGGAAGTCCCCATAACTCCTCCATACATTATCCGATTTGTCCGATATATCTCACGCTTCATGACGGTTCTGTCCTGAACACATCTATGTGTCAGTATTGCGTCATACTTATAGCGCCACCTATTGGTGAAACAGGAAGTCCCCATAACTCCTCCATACATTATCCGATTTGTCCGATATATCTCACGCTTCATGACGGTTCTGTCCTGAACACATCTATGTGTCAGTATTGCGTCATACTTATAGCGCCACCTATTGGTGAAACAGGAAGTCCCCATAACTCCTCCATACATTATCCGATTTGTCCGATATATCTCACGCTTCATGACGGTTCTGTCCTGAACACATCTATGTGTCAGTATTGCGTCATACTTATAGCGCCACCTATTGGTGAAACAGGAAGTCCTCATAACTCCTGCATACATCATCCGATTTGCACCAAATTGCTGACGCTTCATGAAGGTCACCTTCTGAACACATCTATGCGTCGGTATTGAGTTACACTTACAGCGCCACCTACTGGTGAAACAGGAAGTACTCATAACTCCTACATACATTATCCGATTTACTCCAAATTAATCATGCTTGATGAAGGTCGCATCTTGAACACATCTGTAGGTCAGTATTGCGTCATACCTACAGCGCCACCTACTGCTTACAGGAAGTCCTCATAACTCCTACATACTTTGTCCGATTTACACAACATTTCTCACGCTTCATCAAGGTACTGTCCTGAACACATCTATGCGTCGGTATTGAGTCACGCTTAGAGCGCCACCTACTGGTGACAGGACGTTTCTGTCAGTACTGGACACCGAAATAGCACATCCTTTAACGGCGCCACACCCCGACCCGCGTGGGGTGCGAGGGCCCGCTCACTGCTGCTCGCAGCCCTAGTTAGGGCCCGAGCACTGGCGGTGCGAGGCCCTATTGTATTTCGAAGGATTATTATTCTTCTTCCAAAACAAATGCCTTTTTGGCGGCCTAAACATCGATGAAAACGGATGAAACTTTGCAGATACGTCAGTCCCGGTGAAAATTTTGATAATTCATGGGTGACCGAAATGGGCGTGGCAAAACGGCTCAAGAGCGCCCCCTGGAAAAATTAAAATGGCGAGCCCCACCTTTCAGTTTGATGTAGGCGAACGAAAATCGGTGGGCATAAGTAGTTCATCAAGACACACTAAAATGTCTCTTGGACCTATACCCAACATCGAACAGGAAGTCAGCCATTTTGCTTTTAATGTGCCATTTTGTCCTTGTTTTGACCATTTCCATGCCTCGTACTTCGACGAACTCCTCCTCCAGATTTCATCCGATCAACTTGATATTCGGTCAGCTTCATCTTTAGACCTTTGTGATCAAAAGTTATCAAAAAAATTGAGTTTTCACCAAACACCCTTGCCGTGGCGCCCCACCAAAGTTTGACATTTCGCCATAAAACACGAAGTCCTCATAACTCCTCCATACATTATCCGATTTGTCCGATATATCTCACGCTTCATGACGGTTCTGTCCTGAACACATCTATGTGTCAGTATTGCGTCATACTTATAGCGCCACCTATTGGTGAAACAGAAAGTCCTCATAACTCCTGCATACATCATCGGATTTGTCCGATATATCTCACGCTTCATGACGGTTCTGTCCTGAACACATCTATGTGTCAGTATTGCGTCATACTTATAGCGCCACCTATTGGTGAAATAGGAAGTCCTCATAACTCCTCCATACATTATCCAATTTGTCCGATATATCTCACGCTTCATGACGGTTCTGTCCTGAACACATCTATGTGTCAGTATTGCGTCATACTTATAGCGCCACCTATTGGTGAAACAGGAAGTCCTCATAACTCCTCCATACATTATCCGATTTGTCCGATTTATCTCACGCTTCATGACGGTTCTGTCCTGAACACATCTATGTGTCAGTATTGCGTCATACTTATAGCGCCACCTATTGGTGAAACAGGAAGTCCTCATAACTCCTCCATACATTATCCAATTCGTCCGATATATCTCACGCTTCATGAAGGTTCTGTTCTGAACACATCTATGTGTCAGTATTGCGTCATACTTATAGCGCCACCTATTGGTGAAACAGGAAGTCCTCATAACTCCTCCATACATTATCCGATTCGTCCGATATATCTCACGCTTCATGACGGTTCTGTCCTGAACACATCTATGTGTCAGTATTGCGTCATACTTATAGCGCCACCTATTGGTGAAACAGGAAGTCCTCATAACTCCTCCATACATTATCCGATTCGTCCGATATATCTCACGCTTCATGACGGTTCTGTCCTGAACACATCTATGTGTCAGTATTGCGTCATACTTATAGCGCCACCTATTGGTGAAACAGGAAGTCCTCATAACTCCTCCATACATTATCCGATTTGTCCGATATATCTCACGCTTCATGACGGTTCTGTCCTGAACACATCTATGTGTCAGTATTGCGTCATACTTATAGCGCCACCTATTGGTGAAACAGGAAGTCCTCATAACTCCTCCATACATTATCCGATTCGTCCGATATATCTCACGCTTCATGACGGTTCTGTCCTGAACACATCTATGTGTCAGTATTGCGTCATACTTATAGCGCCACCTATTGGTGAAACAGGAAGTCCTCATAACTCCTCCATACATTATCCGATTTGTCCGATATATCTCACGCTTCATGACGGTTCTGTCCTGAACACATCTATGTGTCAGTATTGCGTCATACTTATAGCGCCACCTATTGGTGAAACAGGAAGTCCTCATAACTCCTCCATACATTATCCGATTCGTCCGATATATCTCACGCTTCATGACGGTTCTGTCCTGAACACATCTATGTGTCAGTATTGCGTCATACTTATAGCGCCACCTATTGTTGAAACAGGAAGTCCTCATAACTCCTCCATACATTATTCAATTTGTCCGATATATCTCACGCTTCATGACGGTTCTGTCCTGAACACATCTATGTGTCAGTATTGCGTCATACTTATAGCGCCACCTATCTGTGAAACAGGAAGTCCTCATAACTCCTACATACATTATCCAATCTGTCCGATATATCTCACGCTTCATGACGGTTCAGTCCTGAAAACATCTATGTGTCAGTACTGCGTCATACTTATAGCGCCACCTATTGGTGAAACAGGAAGTCCTCATAACTCCTGCATACATCATACGATTTGCACCAAATTGCTGACGCTTCATGAAGGTCACCTTCTGAACACATCTATGTGTCGGTATTGAGTTACACTTACAGCGCCACCTACTGGTGAAACAGGAAGTACTCATAACTTCTACATACATTATCCGATTTACTCCAAATTGTGCATGCTTGATGAAGGTCGCATCTTGAACACATCTGTAGGTCAGTATTGCGTCATACCTACAGCGCCACCTACTGCTTACAGGAAGTCCTCATAACTCCTACATACTTTGTCCGATTTACACAACATTTCTCACGCTTCATCAAGGTACTGTCCTGAACACATCTATGCGTCGGTATTGAGTCACGCTTAGAGCGCCACCTACTGGTGACAGGAAGTTTCTGTCAGTACTGGACACCGAAATAGCACACCCTTTAACGGCGCCACACCCCGACCCGCGTGGGGTGCGAGGGCCCGCTCACTGCTGCTCGCAGCACTAGTTAGGGCCCGAGCACTGGCGGTGCGAGGCCCTATTGAAACTCGAAGGATTATTAGGGCCCGAGCACTGGCGGTGCGAGGCCCTATTGAAACTCGAAGGATTATTATTAGGGCCCGAGCACTGGCGGTGCGAGGCCCTATTGAAACTCGAAGGATTATTATTATTATTCTCCTACCTTCTTCTTCTCCCCAAACAAATGCCTTTTTAGCGGGCTAAACATCGATGAAAACGGATGAAACTTTGCAGATACATCAGTCCTGGTGAAAATCGGATATTTCATTGGTGACGGAAATGGGCGTGGCAAAACGGCTCAAGAGCGCCCCCTGGAAAGTTTAAAATGGCGAGCCCCACCTTTCAGTTTGATGTAGGCAAACGAAATTCGGTGGGCATATGTATTTCATCGAGCCACACTAAAATGTCTCTTGGAGCTGTACCCAACATGCAACAGGAAGGCCGCCATTTTGCTTTTAATGTGCCATTTTGTCCTTGTTTTGACCATTTCCATGCCTCGTATTTCAACGAACTCCTCCTACAGATTTCATCCGATCAACTTCATACTCGGTCAGCTTCATCTTAAGCCCTTTGTGATCAAAACTTATCAAGAAAATTGAGTTTTCACAAAACACCCTTGCCGTGGCGCCCCGCCAAAGTTTGACATTTCGCCATAAAACACGATGTCCTCATAACTTCTCCATACATTATCCGATTTGTCCGATATATCTCACGCTTCATGACGGTTCTGTCCTGAACACATCTATGTGTCAGTATTGCGTCATACTTATAGCGCCACCTATTGGTGAAACAGGAAGTCCTCATAACTCCTCCATACATTATCCAATTTGTCCGATATTTCTCACGCTTCATGACGGTTCTGTCCCGAACACATCTATGTGTCAGTATTGCGTCATACTTATAGCGCCACCTATTGGTGAAACAGGAAGTCCTCATAACTCCTCCATACATTATCCAATTTGTCCGATATATCTCACGCTTCATGACGGTTCTGTCCTGAACACATCTATGTGTCAGTATTGCGTCATACTTATAGCGCCACCTATTGGTGAAACAGGAAGTCCTCATAACTCCTCCATACATTATCCAATTTGTCCGATATATCTCATGCTTCATGACAGTTCTGTCCTGAACACATCTATGTGTCAGTATTGCGTCATACTTATAGCGCCACCTATTGGTGAAACAGGAAGTCCTCATAACTCCTCCATACATTATCCAATTTGTCCGATATATCTCACGCTTCATGACGGTTCTGTCTTGAACACATCTATGTGTCAGTATTGCGTCATACTTATAGCGCCACCTATTGGTGAAACAGGAAGTCCTCATAACTCCTGCATACATCATCCGATTTGCACCAAATTGCTGACGCTTCATGAAGGTCACCTTCTGAACACATCTATGCGTCGGTATTGAGTTACACTTACAGCGCCACCTACTGGTGAAACAGGAAGTACTCATAACTCCTACATACATTATCCGATTTACTCCAAATTGCTCATGCTTGATGAAGGTCGCATCTTGAACACATCTGTAGGTCAGTATTGCGTCATACCTACAGCGCCACCTACTGCTTACAGGAAGTCCTCATAACTCCTACATACTTTGTCCAATTTACACAACATTTCTCATGCTTCATCAAGGTACTGTCCTGAACACATCTATGCGTCGGTATTGAGTCACGCTTAGAGCGCCACCTACTGGTGACAGGAAGTTTCTGTCAGTACTGGACACCTAAATAGCACACCCTTTAACGGCGCCACACCCCGACCCGCATGGGGTGCGAGGGCCCGCTCACTGCTGCTCGCAGCACTAGTTAGGGCCCGAGCACTGGCGGTGCGAGGCCCTATTGAAACTCGAAGGATTATTATTATTATTCTTCTCCTTCTTCTCCTTCTTCTTCTCCTTTACTCCAAACAAATGCCTTTTAGGCGGCCTGAACATCGATGAAAACGGATGAAACTTTGCAGATACGTCAGTCCCGGTGAAAAATTTGATAATTCATGGGTGACGGAAATGGGCGTGGCAAAACGGCTCAAGAGCGCCCCCTGGAAAGTTTAAAATGGCGAGCCCCACCTTTCAGTTTGATGTAGGCTAACGAAATTCGGTGGGCATATGTATTTCATCGAGCCACACTTAAATGTCTCTTGGAGCTATACCCAACATGCAACAGGAAGTCCGCCATTTTGCTCTTAATGTGCCATTTTGTCCTTGTTTTGACCATTTCCATGCCTCGTACTTCGACGAACTCCTCCTACAGATTTCATCCGATCAACTTCATATCGGGTCAGCTTCATCTTAAGACCTTTGTGATCAAAAGTTATCAAAAAAATTGAGTTTTCACCAAACACCCTTGCCGTGGCGCCCTGCCAAAGTTTGACATTTCGCCATAAAACACGAAGTCCTCATAACTCCTCCATACATTATCCAATTTGTCCGATATATCTCACGCTTCATGACGGTTCTGTCCTGAACACATCTATGTGTCAGTATTGCGTCATACTTATAGCGCCACCTATTGGTGAAACAGGAAGTCCTCATAACTCCTCCATACATTATCCGATTTGTCCGATATATCTCACGCTTCATGACGGTTCTGTCCTGAACACATCTATGTGTCAGTATTGCGTCATACTTATAGCGCCACCTATTGGTGAAACAGGAAGTCCCCATAACTCCTCCATACATTATCCGATTTGTCCGATATATCTCACGCTTCATGACGGTTCTGTCCTGAACACATCTATGTGTCAGTATTGCGTCATACTTATAGCGCCACCTATTGGTGAAACAGGAAGTCCCCATAACTCCTCCATACATTATCCGATTTGTCCGATATATCTCACGCTTCATGACGGTTCTGTCCTGAACACATCTATGTGTCAGTATTGCGTCATACTTATAGCGCCACCTATTGGTGAAACAGGAAGTCCTCATAACTCCTCCATACATTATCCAATTTGTCCGATATATCTCACGCTTCATGACGGTTCTGTCCTGAACACATCTATGTGTCAGTATTGCGTCATACTTATAGCGCCACCTATTGGTGAAACAGGAAGTCCTCATAACTACTACATACATTATCCAATTTGTCCGATATATCTCACGCTTCATGACAGTTCTGTCCTGAACACATCTATGTGTCAGTATTGCATCATACTTATAGCGCCACCTATTGGTGAAACAGGAAGTCCCCATAACTCCTCCATACATTATCGGATTTGTCCGATATATCTCACGCTTCATGACGGTTCTGTCCTGAACACATCTATGTGTCAGTATTGCGTCATACTTATAGCGCCACCTATTGGTGAAACAGGAAGTCCTCATAACTCCTCCATACATTATCCAATTTGTCCGATATGTCTCACGCTTCATGACGGTTCTGTCCTGAACACATCTATGTTTCAGTATTGCGTCATACTTATAGCGCCACCTATTGGTGAAACAGGAAGTCCTCATAACTCCTCCATACATTATCCAATTTGTCCGATATAGCTCACGCTTCATGACGGTTCTGTCCTAAACACATCTATGTGTCAGTATTGCGTCATACGTATAGCGCCACCTATTGGTGAAACAGGAAGTCCTCATAACTCCTGCATACATCATCCGATTTGCACCAAATTGCTGACGCTTCATGAAGGTGGCCTTCTGAACCCATCTATGTGTCGGTATTGAGTCACACTTACAGCGCCACCTACTGGTGAAACAGGAAGTCCTCATAACTCCTACATACGTTATCCGATTTACTCAACATTTCTCACGCTTCATCAAGGTACCGTCCTGAACACATCTATGCTTCGGTATTGAGTCACGCCTAGAGCGCCACCTACTGGTGACAGGAAGTTTCTCTCAGTACTGCACACCGAAATAGCACAGCCTTTAACGGCGCAGCACCCCGACACGCGTGGGGTGCGAGGGCCCGCTCACTGCTGCTCGCAGCACTAGTTAGGGCCCGAGCACTGGCGGTGCGAGGCCCTATTGAAACTCGAAGGATTATTATTATTATTCTCCTACCTTCTCCTTCTTCTTCTTCTTCTCCCCAAACAAATGCCTTTTTGGCGGCCTAAACATCGATGAAAACGGATGAAACTTTGCAGGTACGTCAGTCCCGGTGAAAAATTTGATAATTCATGGGTGACGGAAATGGGCGTGGCAAAACGGCTCAAGAGCGCCCCCTGGAAAATTTAAAATGGCGAGCCCCACCTTTCAGTTTGATGTAGGCGAACGAAATTCGGTGGGCATATGTATTTCATCGAGCCACACTTAAATGTCTCTTGGAGCTATACCCAACATGCAACAGGAAGTCCGCCATTTTGCTCTTAATGTGCCATTTTGTCCTTGTTTTGACCATTTCCATGCCTCGTACTTCGACGAACTCCTCCTACAGATTTCATCCGATCAACTTCATATCGGGTCAGCTTCATCTTAAGACCTTTGTGATCAAAAGTTATCAAAAAAATTGAGTTTTCACCAAACACCCTTGCCGTGGCGCCCTGCCAAAGTTTGACATTTCGCCATAAAACACGATGTCCTCATAACTCCTACATACATTATCCGATTTGTCCGATATATCTCACGCTTCATGACGGTTCTGTCCTGAACACATCTATGTGTCAGTATTGCATCATACTTATAGCGCCACCTATTGGTGAAACAGGAAGTCCTCATAACTCCTCCATACATTATCCAATTTGTCCGATATATCTCACACTTCATGACGGTTCTGTCCTGAACACATCTATGTGTCAGTATTGCATCATACTTATAGCGCCACCTATTGGTGAAACAGGAAGTCCTCATAACTCCTCCATACATTATCGGATTTGTCCGATATATCTCACGCTTCATGACGGTTCTGTCCTGAACACATCTATGTGTCAGTATTGCATCATACTTATAGCGCCACCTATTGGTGAAACAGGAAGTCTTCATAACTACTACATACATTATCCAATTTGTCTGATATATCTCACGCTTCATGACGGTTCTGTCCTGAACACATCTATGTGTCAGTATTGCGTCATACGTATAGCGCCACCTATTGGTGAAACAGGAAGTCCTCATAGCTCCTGCATACATCATCCGATTTGCACCAAATTGCTGACGCTTCGTGAAGGTCACCTTCTGAACACATCTTTGTGTCGGTATTGAGTCACACTTACAGCGCCACCTACTGGTGAAACAGGAAGTACTCATAACTCCTACATATTTTATCCCATTTACTCCAAATTGCTCATGCTTGATGAAGGTCGCATCTTGAACACTTCTGTAAGTCAGTATTGCGTCATACCTACAGCACCACCTACTGGTGAAAAAGGAAGTCCTCATAACTCCTACATACGTTATCCAATTTACTCAACATTTCTCACGCTTCATCAAGGTACCGTCCTGAACACATCTATTCTTCGGTATTGAGTCACGCTTAGAGCGCCACCTACTGGCGACAGAAAGTTTCTCTCAGTACTGCACACCGAAATAGCACACCCTTTAACGGCGCCACACCCCGACACGCATGGGGTGCGAGGGCCCGCTCACTGCTGCTCGCAGCCCTAGTTAGGGCCCGAGCACTGGCGGTGCGAGGCCCTATTGAATTTCGAAGGATTATTATTCTACCTTCTTGTTCTTCTTCTTCTTCTTCTTCTTCTCCCCAAACAAATGCCTTTTTGGCGGCCTAAACATCGATGAAAACGGATGAAACTTTGCAGATACGTCAGTCCCGGTGAAAAATTTGATAATTCATGGGTGACGGAAATGGGCGTGGCAAAACGGCTCAAGAGCGCCCCCTGGAAAATTTAAAATGGCGAGCCCCACCTTTCAGTTTGATGTAGGCGAACGAAATTCGGTGGGCATATGTAGTTCATCGAGACACACTAAAATGTCTCTTGGACCTATACCCAACATGCAACAGGAAGTCCGCCATTTTGCTCTTAATGTGCCATTTTGTCCTTGTTTTGACCATTTCCATGCCTCGTACTTCGACGAACTCCTCCTACAGATTTCATCTGATCAACTTCATATCGGGTCAGTTTCATCTTAAGACCTTTGTGATCAAAAGTTATCAAAAAAATTGAGTTTTCACCAAACACCCTTGCCGTGGCGCCCCGCCAAATTTTGACATTTCGCCATAAAACACGAAGTCCTCATAACTCCTCCATACATTATCCAATTTGTCCGATATATCTCACGCTTCATGACGGTTCTGTCCTGAACACATCTATGTGTCAGTATTGCGTCATACTTATAGTGCCACCTATTGGTAAAACAGGAAGTCCTCATAACTCCTCCATACATTATCCGATTTGTCCGATATATCTCACGCTTCATGACGGTTCTGTCCTGAACACATCTGTGTCAGTATTGCGTCATACTTATAGCGCCACCTATTGGTGAAACAGGAAGTCCTCATAACTCCTCCATACATTATCCGATTTGTCCGATTTATCTCACGCTTCATGACGGTTCTGTCCTGAACACATCTATGTGTCAGTTTTGCGTCATACTTATAGCGCCACCTATTGGTGAAACAGGAAGTCCTTATAACTCCTGCATACATTATCCGATTTGTCCGATATGTCTCACGCTTCATGACGGTTCTGTCCTGAACACATCTATGTGTCAGTATTGCGTCATACTTATAGCGCCACCTATTGGTGAAACAGGAAGTCCTCATAACTCCTGCATACATCATCCGATTTGCACCAAATTGCTGACGCTTCATGAAGGTCACCTTCTGAACACATCTATGCGTCGGTATTGAGTTACACTTACAGCGCCACCTACTGGTGAAACAGGAAGTACTCATAACTCCTACATACATTATCCGATTTACTCCAAATTGCTCATGCTTGATGAAGGTCGCATCTTGAACACATCTGTAGGTCAGTATTGCGTCATACCTACAGCGCCACCTACTGCTTACAGGAAGTCCTCATAACTCCTACATACTTTGTCCGATTTACACAACATTTCTCACGCTTCATCAAGGTACTGTCCTGAACACATCTATGCGTCGGTATTGAGTCACGCTTAGAGCGCCACCTACTGGTGACAGGAAGTTTCTGTCAGTACTGGACACCGAAATAGCACACCCTTTAACGGCGCCACACCCCGACCCGCGTGGGGTGCGAGGGCCCGCTCACTGCTGCTCGCAGCACTAGTTAGGGCCCGAGCACTGGCGGTGCGAGGCCCTATTGTATTTCGAAGGATTATTATTATTCTCCCTTCTCCTTCTCCTTCTCCTTCTCCTTCTTCCAAAACAAATGCCTTTTTGGCGGCCTAAACATCGATGAAAACGGATGAAACTTTGAAGATACGTCAGTCCTGGTGAAAAATTTGATAATTCATGGGTGACGGAAATGGGCGTGGCAAAACGGCTCAAGAGCGCCCCCTGGAAAATTTAAAATGGCGAGCCCCACCTTTCAGTTTGATGTAGGCGTACGAAATTCGGTGGGCATATGTAGTTCATCGAGACACACTAAAATGTCTCTTGGACCTATACCCAACATCCGACAGGAAGTCAGCCATTTTGCTTTTAATGTGACATTTTGTCCTTGTTTGGACCATTTCCATGTCTCGTACTTCAACGAACTCCTCCTACAGATTTCATCCGATCAACTTCATATTCGGTCAGCTTCATCTTAAGACCTTTGTGATCAAAAGTTATCAAAAAAATTGAGTTTTCACCATACACCCTTCCCGTGGCGCCCCGCCAAAGTTTGACATTTCGCCATAAAACACGAAGTCTTCATAACTCGTCCATACATTATCCGATTTGTCCGATATATCTCACGCTTCATGACGGTTCTGTCCTGAACACATCCATGTGTCAGTATTGCGTCATACTTATAGCGCCACCTATTGGTGAAACAGTACGCCCTCATAACTCCTCCAAACATTATCCGATTTGTCCGATATGTCTCACGCTTCATGTCAGTTCTGTCCTGAACACATCTATGTGTCAGCATGCGTCATACTTATAGCGCCACCTATTGGTGAAACAGTACGTCCTCATAACTCCTCCATACATTATCCGATTTGTCCGATATGTCTCACGCTTCATGACCGTTCTGTCCTGAACACATCTATGTGTCAGTATTGCGTCATACTTATAGCGCCACCTATTGGTGAAACAGGAAGTCCCCATAACTCCTCCATACATTATCCGATTTGTCCGATATATCTCACGCTTCATGACGGTTCTGTCCTGAACACATCTATGTGTCAGTATTGCGTCATACTTATAGCGCCACCTATTGGTGAAACAGGAAGTCCCCATAACTCCTCCATACATTATCCGATTTGTCCGATATATCTCACGCTTCATGACGGTTCTGTCCTGAACACATCTATGTGTCAGTATTGCGTCATACTTATAGCGCCACCTATTGGTGAAACAGGAAGTCCCCATAACTCCTCCATACATTATCCGATTTGTCCGATATATCTCACGCTTCATGACGGTTCTGTCCTGAACACATCTATGTGTCAGTATTGCGTCATACTTATAGCGCCACCTATTGGTGAAACAGGAAGTCCCCATAACTCCTCCATACATTATCCGATTTGTCCGATATATCTCACGCTTCATGACGGTTCTGTCCTGAACACATCTATGTGTCAGTATTGCGTCATACTTATAGCGCCACCTATTGGTGAAACAGGAAGTCCTCATAACTCCTGCATACATCATCCGATTTGCACCAAATTGCTGACGCTTCATGAAGGTCACCTTCTGAACACATCTATGCGTCGGTATTGAGTTACACTTACAGCGCCACCTACTGGTGAAACAGGAAGTACTCATAACTCCTACATACATTATCCGATTTACTCCAAATTAATCATGCTTGATGAAGGTCGCATCTTGAACACATCTGTAGGTCAGTATTGCGTCATACCTACAGCGCCACCTACTGCTTACAGGAAGTCCTCATAACTCCTACATACTTTGTCCGATTTACACAACATTTCTCACGCTTCATCAAGGTACTGTCCTGAACACATCTATGCGTCGGTATTGAGTCACGCTTAGAGCGCCACCTACTGGTGACAGGACGTTTCTGTCAGTACTGGACACCGAAATAGCACATCCTTTAACGGCGCCACACCCCGACCCGCGTGGGGTGCGAGGGCCCGCTCACTGCTGCTCGCAGCCCTAGTTAGGGCCCGAGCACTGGCGGTGCGAGGCCCTATTGTATTTCGAAGGATTATTATTCTTCTTCCAAAACAAATGCCTTTTTGGCGGCCTAAACATCGATGAAAACGGATGAAACTTTGCAGATACGTCAGTCCCGGTGAAAATTTTGATAATTCATGGGTGACCGAAATGGGCGTGGCAAAACGGCTCAAGAGCGCCCCCTGGAAAAATTAAAATGGCGAGCCCCACCTTTCAGTTTGATGTAGGCGAACGAAAATCGGTGGGCATAAGTAGTTCATCAAGACACACTAAAATGTCTCTTGGACCTATACCCAACATCGAACAGGAAGTCAGCCATTTTGCTTTTAATGTGCCATTTTGTCCTTGTTTTGACCATTTCCATGCCTCGTACTTCGACGAACTCCTCCTCCAGATTTCATCCGATCAACTTGATATTCGGTCAGCTTCATCTTTAGACCTTTGTGATCAAAAGTTATCAAAAAAATTGAGTTTTCACCAAACACCCTTGCCGTGGCGCCCCACCAAAGTTTGACATTTCGCCATAAAACACGAAGTCCTCATAACTCCTCCATACATTATCCGATTTGTCCGATATATCTCACGCTTCATGACGGTTCTGTCCTGAACACATCTATGTGTCAGTATTGCGTCATACTTATAGCGCCACCTATTGGTGAAACAGAAAGTCCTCATAACTCCTGCATACATCATCGGATTTGTCCGATATATCTCACGCTTCATGACGGTTCTGTCCTGAACACATCTATGTGTCAGTATTGCGTCATACTTATAGCGCCACCTATTGGTGAAATAGGAAGTCCTCATAACTCCTCCATACATTATCCAATTTGTCCGATATATCTCACGCTTCATGACGGTTCTGTCCTGAACACATCTATGTGTCAGTATTGCGTCATACTTATAGCGCCACCTATTGGTGAAACAGGAAGTCCTCATAACTCCTCCATACATTATCCGATTTGTCCGATTTATCTCACGCTTCATGACGGTTCTGTCCTGAACACATCTATGTGTCAGTATTGCGTCATACTTATAGCGCCACCTATTGGTGAAACAGGAAGTCCTCATAACTCCTCCATACATTATCCAATTCGTCCGATATATCTCACGCTTCATGAAGGTTCTGTTCTGAACACATCTATGTGTCAGTATTGCGTCATACTTATAGCGCCACCTATTGGTGAAACAGGAAGTCCTCATAACTCCTCCATACATTATCCGATTCGTCCGATATATCTCACGCTTCATGACGGTTCTGTCCTGAACACATCTATGTGTCAGTATTGCGTCATACTTATAGCGCCACCTATTGGTGAAACAGGAAGTCCTCATAACTCCTCCATACATTATCCGATTCGTCCGATATATCTCACGCTTCATGACGGTTCTGTCCTGAACACATCTATGTGTCAGTATTGCGTCATACTTATAGCGCCACCTATTGGTGAAACAGGAAGTCCTCATAACTCCTCCATACATTATCCGATTTGTCCGATATATCTCACGCTTCATGACGGTTCTGTCCTGAACACATCTATGTGTCAGTATTGCGTCATACTTATAGCGCCACCTATTGGTGAAACAGGAAGTCCTCATAACTCCTCCATACATTATCCGATTCGTCCGATATATCTCACGCTTCATGACGGTTCTGTCCTGAACACATCTATGTGTCAGTATTGCGTCATACTTATAGCGCCACCTATTGGTGAAACAGGAAGTCCTCATAACTCCTCCATACATTATCCGATTTGTCCGATATATCTCACGCTTCATGACGGTTCTGTCCTGAACACATCTATGTGTCAGTATTGCGTCATACTTATAGCGCCACCTATTGGTGAAACAGGAAGTCCTCATAACTCCTCCATACATTATCCGATTCGTCCGATATATCTCACGCTTCATGACGGTTCTGTCCTGAACACATCTATGTGTCAGTATTGCGTCATACTTATAGCGCCACCTATTGTTGAAACAGGAAGTCCTCATAACTCCTCCATACATTATTCAATTTGTCCGATATATCTCACGCTTCATGACGGTTCTGTCCTGAACACATCTATGTGTCAGTATTGCGTCATACTTATAGCGCCACCTATCTGTGAAACAGGAAGTCCTCATAACTCCTACATACATTATCCAATCTGTCCGATATATCTCACGCTTCATGACGGTTCAGTCCTGAAAACATCTATGTGTCAGTACTGCGTCATACTTATAGCGCCACCTATTGGTGAAACAGGAAGTCCTCATAACTCCTGCATACATCATACGATTTGCACCAAATTGCTGACGCTTCATGAAGGTCACCTTCTGAACACATCTATGTGTCGGTATTGAGTTACACTTACAGCGCCACCTACTGGTGAAACAGGAAGTACTCATAACTTCTACATACATTATCCGATTTACTCCAAATTGTGCATGCTTGATGAAGGTCGCATCTTGAACACATCTGTAGGTCAGTATTGCGTCATACCTACAGCGCCACCTACTGCTTACAGGAAGTCCTCATAACTCCTACATACTTTGTCCGATTTACACAACATTTCTCACGCTTCATCAAGGTACTGTCCTGAACACATCTATGCGTCGGTATTGAGTCACGCTTAGAGCGCCACCTACTGGTGACAGGAAGTTTCTGTCAGTACTGGACACCGAAATAGCACACCCTTTAACGGCGCCACACCCCGACCCGCGTGGGGTGCGAGGGCCCGCTCACTGCTGCTCGCAGCACTAGTTAGGGCCCGAGCACTGGCGGTGCGAGGCCCTATTGAAACTCGAAGGATTATTAGGGCCCGAGCACTGGCGGTGCGAGGCCCTATTGAAACTCGAAGGATTATTATTAGGGCCCGAGCACTGGCGGTGCGAGGCCCTATTGAAACTCGAAGGATTATTATTATTATTCTCCTACCTTCTTCTTCTCCCCAAACAAATGCCTTTTTAGCGGGCTAAACATCGATGAAAACGGATGAAACTTTGCAGATACATCAGTCCTGGTGAAAATCGGATATTTCATTGGTGACGGAAATGGGCGTGGCAAAACGGCTCAAGAGCGCCCCCTGGAAAGTTTAAAATGGCGAGCCCCACCTTTCAGTTTGATGTAGGCAAACGAAATTCGGTGGGCATATGTATTTCATCGAGCCACACTAAAATGTCTCTTGGAGCTGTACCCAACATGCAACAGGAAGGCCGCCATTTTGCTTTTAATGTGCCATTTTGTCCTTGTTTTGACCATTTCCATGCCTCGTATTTCAACGAACTCCTCCTACAGATTTCATCCGATCAACTTCATACTCGGTCAGCTTCATCTTAAGCCCTTTGTGATCAAAACTTATCAAGAAAATTGAGTTTTCACAAAACACCCTTGCCGTGGCGCCCCGCCAAAGTTTGACATTTCGCCATAAAACACGATGTCCTCATAACTTCTCCATACATTATCCGATTTGTCCGATATATCTCACGCTTCATGACGGTTCTGTCCTGAACACATCTATGTGTCAGTATTGCGTCATACTTATAGCGCCACCTATTGGTGAAACAGGAAGTCCTCATAACTCCTCCATACATTATCCAATTTGTCCGATATTTCTCACGCTTCATGACGGTTCTGTCCCGAACACATCTATGTGTCAGTATTGCGTCATACTTATAGCGCCACCTATTGGTGAAACAGGAAGTCCTCATAACTCCTCCATACATTATCCAATTTGTCCGATATATCTCACGCTTCATGACGGTTCTGTCCTGAACACATCTATGTGTCAGTATTGCGTCATACTTATAGCGCCACCTATTGGTGAAACAGGAAGTCCTCATAACTCCTCCATACATTATCCAATTTGTCCGATATATCTCATGCTTCATGACAGTTCTGTCCTGAACACATCTATGTGTCAGTATTGCGTCATACTTATAGCGCCACCTATTGGTGAAACAGGAAGTCCTCATAACTCCTCCATACATTATCCAATTTGTCCGATATATCTCACGCTTCATGACGGTTCTGTCTTGAACACATCTATGTGTCAGTATTGCGTCATACTTATAGCGCCACCTATTGGTGAAACAGGAAGTCCTCATAACTCCTGCATACATCATCCGATTTGCACCAAATTGCTGACGCTTCATGAAGGTCACCTTCTGAACACATCTATGCGTCGGTATTGAGTTACACTTACAGCGCCACCTACTGGTGAAACAGGAAGTACTCATAACTCCTACATACATTATCCGATTTACTCCAAATTGCTCATGCTTGATGAAGGTCGCATCTTGAACACATCTGTAGGTCAGTATTGCGTCATACCTACAGCGCCACCTACTGCTTACAGGAAGTCCTCATAACTCCTACATACTTTGTCCAATTTACACAACATTTCTCATGCTTCATCAAGGTACTGTCCTGAACACATCTATGCGTCGGTATTGAGTCACGCTTAGAGCGCCACCTACTGGTGACAGGAAGTTTCTGTCAGTACTGGACACCTAAATAGCACACCCTTTAACGGCGCCACACCCCGACCCGCATGGGGTGCGAGGGCCCGCTCACTGCTGCTCGCAGCACTAGTTAGGGCCCGAGCACTGGCGGTGCGAGGCCCTATTGAAACTCGAAGGATTATTATTATTATTCTTCTCCTTCTTCTCCTTCTTCTTCTCCTTTACTCCAAACAAATGCCTTTTAGGCGGCCTGAACATCGATGAAAACGGATGAAACTTTGCAGATACGTCAGTCCCGGTGAAAAATTTGATAATTCATGGGTGACGGAAATGGGCGTGGCAAAACGGCTCAAGAGCGCCCCCTGGAAAGTTTAAAATGGCGAGCCCCACCTTTCAGTTTGATGTAGGCTAACGAAATTCGGTGGGCATATGTATTTCATCGAGCCACACTTAAATGTCTCTTGGAGCTATACCCAACATGCAACAGGAAGTCCGCCATTTTGCTCTTAATGTGCCATTTTGTCCTTGTTTTGACCATTTCCATGCCTCGTACTTCGACGAACTCCTCCTACAGATTTCATCCGATCAACTTCATATCGGGTCAGCTTCATCTTAAGACCTTTGTGATCAAAAGTTATCAAAAAAATTGAGTTTTCACCAAACACCCTTGCCGTGGCGCCCTGCCAAAGTTTGACATTTCGCCATAAAACACGAAGTCCTCATAACTCCTCCATACATTATCCAATTTGTCCGATATATCTCACGCTTCATGACGGTTCTGTCCTGAACACATCTATGTGTCAGTATTGCGTCATACTTATAGCGCCACCTATTGGTGAAACAGGAAGTCCTCATAACTCCTCCATACATTATCCAATTTGTCCGATATATCTCACGCTTCATGACGGTTCTGTCCTGAACACATCTATGTGTCAGTATTGCGTCATACTTATAGCGCCACCTATTGGTGAAACAGGAAGTCCTCATAACTCCTCCATACATTATCCAATTTGTCCGATATATCTCACGCTTCATGACGGTTCTGTCCTGAACACATCTATGTGTCAGTATTGCGTCATACTTATAGCGCCACCTATTGGTGAAACAGGAAGTACTCATAACTCCTCCATACATTATCCAATTTGTCCGATATAGCTCACGCTTCATGACGGTTCTGTCCTGAACACATCTATGTGTCAGTATTGCGTCATACTTATAGCGCCACCTATTGGTGAAACAGGAAGTCCTCATAACTCCTCCATACATTATCCAATTTGTCCGATATATCTCACGCTTCATGACGGTTCTGTCCTGAACACATCTATGTGTCAGTATTGCGTCATACTTATAGCGCCACCTATTGGTGAAACAGGAAGTCCTCATAACTCCTACATACATTAGCCAATTCGTCCGATATATCTCACGCTTCATGACGGTTCTGTCCTGAACACATCTATGTGTCAGTATTGCGTCATACTTATAGCGCCACCTATTGGTGAAACAGGAAGTCCTCATAACTCCTCCATACATTATCCAATTTGTCCGATATATCTCACGCTTCATGACGGTTCTGTCCTGAACACATCTATGTGTCAGTATTGCGTCATACTTATAGCGCCACCTATTGGTGAAACAGGAAGTCCTCATAACTCCTCCATACATTATCCAATTTGTCCGATATATCTCACGCTTCATGACGGTTCTGTCCTGAACACATCTATGTGTCAGTATTGCGTCATACTTATAGCGCCACCTATTGGTGAAACAGGAAGTCCTCATAACTCCTCCATACATTATCCAATTTGTCCGATATATCTCACGCTTCATGACGGTTCTGTCCTGAACACATCTATGTGTCAGTATTGCGTCATACTTAAGGCGCCACCTATTGGTGAAACAGGAAGTCCTCATAACTCCTCCATACATTATCCAATTTGTCCGATATATCTCACGCTTCATGACGGTTCTGTCCTGAACACATCTATGTGTCAGTATTGCGTCATACTTATAGCGCCACCTATTGGTGAAACAGGAAGTCCTCATAACTCCTCCATACATTATCCAATTTCTCCGATATATCTCACGCTTCATGACGGTTCTGTCCTGAACACATCTATGTGTCAGTATTGCGTCATACTTATAGCGCCACCTATTGGTGAAACAGGAAGTCCTCATAACTTCTCCATACATTATCCAATTTGTCCGATATATCTCACGCTTCATGAGGGTTCTGTCCTGAACACATCTATGTGTCAGTATTGCGTCATACTTATAGCGCCACCTATTGGTGAAACAGGAAGTCCTCATAACTCCTCCATACATTATCCAATTTGTCCGATATATCTCACGCTTCATGACGGTTCTGTCCTGAACACATCTATGTATCAGTATTGCGTCATACTTATAGCGCCACCTATTGGTGAAACAGGAAGTCCTCATAACTCCTCCATACATTATCCAATTCGTCCGATATATCTCACGCTTCATGACGGTTCTGTCCTGAACACATCTATGTGTCAGTATTGCATCATACTTATAGCGCCACCTATTGGTGAAACAGGAAGTCCTCATAACTCCTCCATACATTATCCAATTTGTCCGATATATCTCACGCTTCATGACGGTTCTGTCCTGAACACATCTTTGTGTCAGTATTGCATCATACTTATAGCGCCACCTGTTGGTAATACAGGAAATCCTCATAACTCCTGCATACATCATCCGATTTGCACCAAATTGCTGACGCTTCATGAAGGTCACCTTCTGAACACATCTATCGTCGGTATTGAGTTACACTTACAGCGCCACCTACTGGTGAAACAGGAAGTACTCATAACTCCTACATACATTATCCGATTTACTCCAAATTGCTCATGCTTGATGAAGGTCGCATCTTGAACACATCTGTAGGTCAGTATTGCGTCATACCTACAGCGCCACCTACTGCTTACAGGAAGTCCTCATAACTCCTACATACTTTGTCCGATTTACACAACATTTCTCACGCTTCATCAAGGTACCGTCCTGAACACATCTATGCGTCGGTATTGAGTCACGCTTAGAGCGCCACCTACTGGTGACAGGAAGTTTCTGTCAGTACTGGACACCGAAATAGCACACCCTTTAACGGCGCCACACCCCGACACGCGTGGGGTGCGAGGGCCCGCTCACTGCTGCTCGCAGCCCTAGTTATTATTATTCTTCTCCTTCTCCTTCTCCTTCTTCTTCTCCCCAAACAAATGCCTTTTTGGCGGCCTTAACATCGATGAAAACGGATGAAACTTTGCACATACGTCAGTCCCGGTAAAAAATTTGATAATTCATGGGTGACGGAAATGGGCGTGGCAAAACGGCTCAAGTGCGCCCCCTGGAAAATTTAAAATGGCGAGCCCCACCTTTCAGTTTGATGTAGTCGAACGAAATTCGGTGGGCATATGTAGTTCATCGAGACACACTAAAATGTCTCTTGGAGCTATACCCAACATGCAACAGGAAGTCCGCCATCTTGCTTTTAATGTGCCATTTTGTCCTTGTTTTGACCATTTCCATGCCTCGTACTTCAACGAACTCCTCCTACAGATTTCATCCGATCAACTTCATATCGGGTCGGCTTCATCTTAAGACCTTTGTGATCAAAAGTTATCAAAAAAATTGAGTTTTCACCACACACCCTTGCCGTGGCGCCCCGCCAAAGTTTGACATTTCGCCATAAAACACGAAGTCCTCATAACTCCTACATACATTATCCAATTTGTCCGATATATCTCATGCTTCATGACGGTTCTGTCCTGTACACATCTATGTTTCAGTATTGCATCATACTTATAGCGCCACCTATTGGTGAAACAGGAAGTCCTCATAACTCCTACATACATTATCCAATTCGTCCGATATATCTCACGCTTCATGAAGGTTCTGTCCTGAACACATCTATGTGTCAGTATTGCGTCATACTTATAGCGCCACCTATTGGTGAAACAGGAAGTCCTCATAACTCCTACATACATTATCCAATTCGTCCGATATATCTCACGCTTCATGAAGGTTCTGTCCTGAACACATCTATGTTTCAGTATTGCATCATACTTATAGCGCCACCTATTGGTGAAACAGGAAGTCCTCATAACTCCTACATACATAATCCAATTCGTCCGATATATCTCACGCTTCATGAAGGTTCTGTCCTGAACACAACTATGTGTCAGTATTGCGTCATACTTATAGCGCCACCTATTGGTGAAACAGGAAGTCCTCATAACTCCTCCATACATTATCCGATTCGTCCGATATATCTCACGCTTCATGACGGTTCTGTCCTGAACACATCTATGTGTCAGTATTGCATCATACTTATAGCGCCACCTATTGGTGAAACAGGAAGTCCTCATAACTCCTCCATACATTATCCGATTTGTCCGATTTATCTCACGCTTCATGACGGTTCTGTCCTGAACACATCTATGTGTCAGTATTGCGTCATACTTATAGCGCCACCTATTGGTGAAACAGGAAGTCCTCATAACTCCTGCATACATCATCCGATTTGCACCAAATTGCTGACGCTTCATGAAGGTCACCTTCTGAACACATCTATGCGTCGGTATTGAGTAACACTTACAGCGCCACCTACTGGTGAAACAGGAAGTACTCATAACTCCTACATACATTATCCGATTTACTCCAAATTGCTCATGCTTGATGAAGGTCGCATCTTGAACACATCTGTAGGTCAGTATTGCGTCATACTTACAGCGCCACCTACTGCTTACAGGAAGTCCTCATAACTCCTACATACTTTGTCCGATTTACACAACATTTCTCACACTTCATCAAGGTACTGTCCTGAACACATCTATGCGTCGGTATTGAGTCACGCTTAGAGCGCCACCTACTGGTGACAGGAAGTTTCTGTCAGTACTGGACACCGAAATAGCACACCCTTTAACGGCGCCACACCCCGACCCGCGTGGGGTGCGAGGGCCCGCTCACTGCTGCTCGCAGCACTAGTTATTATTATTTTTTGACAAAGATTGATTGCTCAAAAAGCGACAACTGATTTTTAAAGATGCTCTATTTTCTATTGACTGCAATAGTTTTCACAAAGACAGAATTCAAAATAGGACTGTCAACATTTCTGTTTTTGTGAATTCTGAAATTTACCACACTACATCTACCATGACATGAACATTTTTGAACATTGGTGATTTATTTAGCAAGAATTTGAAGTAGCTGTATACATTACTGTTTACAGCAAAACATTTATGCACGGTGGGTTCAATTTAAATCATTCAAAAATCTGTCTGGATCGTCTGTGGAGTACAGTGTCGATTGAGAAAAAATGAGGAGATTTAGGTTTAATTAGTTGTGGTTTCTGAGAAAAACAGAGTGAGTGATTTCATAATTCTTGCCAGCTCGGAGCATTTGAACATGTCTGCTCACTCGGGCCTACATTTTGGTGAAAGTTGATAGCACGCACGACGTAAGACCGGTTTGTTATGAATTTTCAAGGTATGACATTAAAGTATAAAGTTGAGCAGAAGGCCTGTAGAGGGTGCAATAAATACCAACAAAACAAAGGGTTAATGCTGGCTCCTACAAAGTCATATCTTGATTAACAGTACCTACTTTAACCGACTGTAGGTTAACAGTAGGGCCTACCTAAAAAAAAAGACATTGCTGATCCACGTAGGCCTACAGTAAGACTTTGTAATGGAATTTCTCCAAAACGACACTGTAGAAATCAAATAATTGTGCGTGGATTTGTAAAGGGAGAGGTCCTGAACACATGTCCATACGCCTTCTGCATGAGCTATGCATAAATCAGAATTCATGGCTTGTTAAAGATGAGACATTTCTGATCTGTGCACAGTAAGACTTTGTAAAGGAATTTCTCCAAAACTACACGGTAGATATCAAATATTTGTGCATGGATTTGTATAGGGAGGTCCTGAACATATATCCATAGGCCTTCCTCATGAGATATGCATAATTCAGATTGTATGGACTGTCATAGATGAGAAATAGACATTTCTGATCTGTGTACAGTAAGACTTTGTAATGGAATTTCTCCAAAACTACACTGTAGAAATCAAATATCATTGCATGGTTTTGTAGACAGAGAGGTTCTGAACACATATCCATAGGCCTTGCTCATGAGCTATGCATAATTCAGATTGTATGGACTGTCAAATATGAGAAAGAGACCTTCTGATCCACGTACAGTAAGACTTTGCAATGGAATTTCTCTAAAACTACACTGTAGACACCAAATAGTATTGCATGGGTTTGCAGAGGTAGAGGTCCTGAACACTGTAAAAGTCAGATATTTCTGCATATTGGGGAGAAGTCCTGAATTCATATACAAGTGCCATTCGGGTGAGTTATCAATAATTCAGATTTTATTGTCTACCAAATATCATGGTCGGCCCTAGGGTTCTGGTGGGCCTAAGCAAGATTTTTTTTGGGTGGCCCCCCAAAACACTCCCAGCGCAACCACCAAACTAAACGCATGCACATACACACAGAGATGGACAAGTGAATTAACAACAAAACTCTTGCTTTATTTGGAAAGGATATAAAAAAGTTACTTAAACAATTAACAATTTAAATATTCAAACAGATAAATAATCAACATATTTAAAGGACATGACCAACATTTTGGGAAATACGTTTGTTTTCCATGTTCCTTGGGGTTAGATAAGCAGTATGAAGCATTTTCAATTCTGTGTGTGCAATATGGAGTGGCGAGACCTGGACGGATAAACCTAGCTTAGCAGCATTCACTGGTACCAGGTTAGGCTGATTAGCCTACTTTCCAATTGTCACGAAATAACCCCTCAATACAACTACAAAACTATTCTGTTTAGAGTTTTTAATGTGTGTATTTACCACGTTGAGTGATCACAGTTTTTATTAAACATTTTAATTTTCTAAGCAAAAATACTCAGAACTAGGGCTGCACAATTAATCGTGAATTAATCGAAATCGCGATTATGACCTCCGCGATTAACTAATCGCAAAAGGCCGCAATTAATGTGATTTAATAATTTTGCTTTGAATCGAGTGTGCTAGGACTACACGGACGAAATCACAGGCGCTTATGCTGTCTGACAAATCACATGCGTTCCCACTGAGTGCCTGTGTGTAGAAATTTCACTGAGAAGACAGATAGCAGTAGGTCAAGACAAGTGTCACGAGTACCTGCAGCCGTGAGTAGTGAAAAAATGAGTGAAAACGAGGTCAGTGAGTTAGTAGCAAGAAAGGGATCAACGTCTGTGATTTGGGAGCATTTTGGTTATTATATATTAATATTATATAGGCTATTAAATATTAATCGCAATTACCATTTTGAAGCAAATAATTGCAATTATTATCTTTTGTCATAATCGTGCAGCCCTACAATTTTTTTTAGAACCAGGCGTAGGGATTACACGCATCACTCCAAACGTGTAGCATTGTGACTAGCTAGGTATTGAGGTAAACAAACCTGCGTTCCAACAAGCGAAGTGTATATCATCAGCTCGCACATACATAGATGCTACAATAGACTAGCTCGTATCTAGATACACCGTCCATAACTTTATAAATATGGTTCAGTGTGTTGTAAAGAGCTGTAATAACAGGTAGTCGAGGCCAGGGTCTCCCGGGTCGTTCCATAGGTTTCCACCTCGCCCAACTCAGTCTAGTTTGTAATTTATTGTCAGAATAAATCCTCAAATTGTAGGAGTAGACTAGCCATTCTGAGGTTCGCTTTGCAATGTGCTCATCTTAAATCAAAGTCAAGTTTATTTATATAGCACATGTTCACACAAGCAAATGTAGCACACAGTGCTTTAGGCAAAGAAAGTTTATTTATATAGCACATTTCAGCAACAAGGCAATTCAAAGTGCTTTACATGAGACATTAAAAGCATCAAGACAGTGCAAGAAACAGAAAATGTCATATAAAAACGAAATAAAACACATTATAAAAGACATTTAAAACAAAATACAAGAATAATATAAAATATTGTTTTAGAAAGAAGCACTTATGAGTTCTGGCAAGTAGTAGTACATTGGCTTTTCCTACATTAAATGCAATTATTGTTAGTCGCTGTCGATAAAAGCGTCTGCTAAATGACTGTAATGTAATAAAAAGCAGCGGAAAAAAGATGTTGATGATTTAAAGGAACTGAGAGTTGTGGCAGACCTGCAGTGTTCTGGAAGTTTGTTCCAGATATGTGGAGCATAAAAACTCTGGGGACAGAAAGAAGACCTATACAGAATAAGAAAAGATAAATACAAACATAGCTCATAATAAATGGTACAAAAAATAGAAAAAGAAGCACGACAGATATGAAAAAATAGAATAGAAAATAATTTAAAAAGAAACAGTAAAAAAGTTTGAAATTGAGAAGATTTAATTATAACAAGTACAGATACCTGATAAAAGCAAGATTTAAAAGGTATCTTAAGATCTCTCTTAAAAGTTCCCACAATTTCAGCTGTTCTGAAGTTCTCTGGCAGGATATTCCAGAAGCTAGGGGCATACAGTAGAAACCCCTCCATGTCTCTTGGTCCTGGCTCTAGGAACTGACCTCAGGGACCTACTTGGTGTACATCTTAAATGGATGGATGGATTATTTAAAGGACATGTCTAGTATTTAGAACTATAAGCCATGTTATAAGGTTATTTATGATCATATACAACCTTATCAAAGTTTCGACAAAAGTTGTCCTCTTGAGATATAACCTGTCGCCGCTAACACACACAATGGATCAATAGGTGTATCGAGAAAATCCCTCACAACACCATAAACTCTTGTTTTTAAAGACAGGAAACTCACCGAGTTTGGTGATTGGTGTCCGTTGATGTTCTGAAGCCACAAAGAATGGTTCCTGATGTTCTCGTGTGACTCGTGCTGCATGCTGCATTTTGTCTCATTTGAAGTTGACTAATAGCTTTCTTTGGTAGATCAGACAGGAGAGCTTTACAGTAATCCAACCTGCTACCTGTGATACAAGCATACATTAGTCTTTCAATGTCAGCCTGGGAGAGAAAAGGTTTCACCTTAGCGATGTTTCTTGATAAAAGGATATCCTTGTCCCATTCTTAATATGGGCCTAAAAATTAAGATTAGAATCAAACATGACACCTAGGTTTCTGGCATTTGATGTTGTGTGTTTATAGATGCCCAGATAGTCTCCCTCTTTCAGCTTGTTCACCAATGATCAACATGTCGGTTTTGTCCTGGTTTAACTGGAGAAAGTTCTGTAACATCCATACTGTACATTTATGTCAGGTAATACATTCTACCAAGCGGTCAACTGAGCTATAATCATCGGGTGTCACAGAAATATAGAGCTGGGTGTCATCTGCATAGCTGAACCTAAAATAGCCTATACCTAGATTGCTTTTTTGGGACAAGTTGTGATTTTGCCGGGGAGGAATTTGGCATTCAACAAAGAAAATACTTCAGAGGAAGCCCTGTATGCTTTGAAAGCAAACATTTCATTTGGAAGCACACATTTCATTTGGAATAATCATTTGTTTGAAAATACTATTTTGAAACAAATTCCACCACCACATTTTGTGTTAATGGACTGGAATTTTTTTGTTTTTTATACTCTACTACTACGAGAGATGCAGAGAAGTGTCCAGTTTGAATAAGCTGAATGTACTAGGATGCAAGAGCACATGCTGGAGTCAATCTGAAAAACCTACTAATGAATTAAGTGAGGGAAGTGCGGAAAAAATGTAATTTCGCCTACAGAACATTAGGCTATAGCCTGTCTGGGATGCCAATGACATGCTGTTGTGTAATAAAGCCCATCTAATGTCACTGCTACCTACACTGGTGGCTTTTGGCCCAACTCAGGAGAAGGTCCAGAATGAGCATGGGTTGGGCACGAGCAGGCGCGGTAAAAGTGACAATGGGAAAGGCCTACTTCTCTACTATATGAGCACGCTGGTGTCTCTTTAAGTATTTTGACTGAGTGAAGTTCTTCCTCCACTGGTCACAGTGGTATGGCTTCTCTCTTGTAATGAACACGCTGATGTGTCGTGAGACTGTCCTCTCTACTGAAGTTCTTCCCACACTGGTCACAGTGGTACGGCTTCTCTCCTGTATGTACATGGTGGTGTCTACTGAGATTTGATTCATGATTTAACTTCTTCCCGCACTGGTCACAGTGGTACGGCTTCTCTCCTGCATGAACATGGTGGTGTCTGGTGAGATTGGATTCATAATTGAAGTTCTTCCCACACTGGTCACAGTGGTACGGCTTCTCTCCTGTATGAATACGCTGGTGTGTCCTTAAGTCACTTGACTGAGCGAAGTTCCTCCCACACTGGTCACAGTGGTACGGCTTCCCTCATGTATGAAAAAGCTGGTGTATCTTGAAATGGTGCTCTACACTGAAGTTCTTCCCACACTGGACACAGTGGTATGGCTTCTCTCCTGTATGAACACGTTGGTGTCTCCTGAGATTGGGCTCTCTCGTGAAGTTCATTCCACACTGGTCACAGTGGTAGGGCTTCTCTCCTGTATGAACACGCCGGTGTGTCTTTAAGTCACTTGACTGAGTGAAGTTCTACCCACACTGGTCACACTGGTACAGCTTCTCTCCTGTATGAACACACTGGTGTGTCCTGAGGCCTCTGGACTGAAGTTCTTCCGACACTGGTCACCGTGGTTGTACGGCTTGTCTCTTGTATGAACATGCTGGTGTCTTTTGAGATGGGCCTCTCTTGTGAAGTTCCTCCCACACTGATTACAGTGATACGGCTTACACTGATTACAGTGATACGGCTTCTCTCCTGTTTGAGCACTCTCATGTGTCTTTATGTATCCTGACTGACTGAAGTTCTTCCCACACTGGTCACATTGGTACGGCTTCTCTCCTGTATGAATATGCTGGTGTCTCTTTAAGTGTATTGACTGAGTGAAGTTCTTCCCACACTGGTCACATTGGTACGGCTTCTCTCCTGTATGAATACGCTGGTGTCTCTTTAAGTATATTGACTGAGTGAAGTTCTTCCCACACTGGTCACATTGGTACGGCTTCTCTCCTGTATGAACACGCTGGTGTCTTCTGAGATTGCCTGCGCTACTGAAGTTCTTCTCACACTGGTCACAGTGGTACGGCTTCTGTCCTGTATGACTGTGTTGGTGTGTCCTGGGATTGTCCTCTCTAGTAAAGCTCTCGCCACATGGTCTTGGCTTGTCCATGTCTCTCTGTCTCCAGGTGGGAGCTGGAGAGAGGAGGGTGTTGGAGGTAGAGATAGGGAGCGATCGAGAGGAATAGAGAGTCTCTGGTCTGATCTCTCCGCTCCTCAGCAAAGAGATGTAGAGATTTTCATGGCTCCTTTTGATGTGCTTGTGGAGGTAGATCTGAGAGTTGTAGGAGAATGGGCAATCAGAGCAGGAGAACACCTGAGTCTGGGACAATTCTGACATCGCTCCTGTGAAAGAGGGAGAGAGAGAGAGAGAGTGAGAGAGAGAGAGAGACAGAATATTAAAAAGGAATAGGCCGATTTTCAACTGTTCAGCCAAGATTGGTGACTGGCTGATCCTTTTCATATATTCGATACAGTTTTGGAAATGTATTTTTTGTGCGTTGACTGTAAGCCTGAGCAGCAGCATGAATAGGGAATGCCGATTTGTCGCTCCCTTTCTCTGCCAGTTGTTGACATGCAGTTCTATGTTGCTACCACAAGAGGCAGTAGTCCCAGAACATCAAAACAAAAAGACTCCACAGATTTCCCAGGTCAGCGGTGGCCGAGTGGATATTGCGCTGCCTATCACCACGAAGATTGTGAGTTCAATCCTTGGTGGACTTACCATGACATATTTTGTCACTGGATGTTATAGAAGTTATGTAACGAGCGTGGGTCATATTTGTTAATTATAAACCCTTTTACAGCCTAGTCAGCACAAGTATGCGCGCGCATTCTTGAAACAGTAGCAGAGGAAGACAGACTAAGTCATTATTAAGCGTACGGACTGGACTGAGGATATCATCAGAAATGCCCGCGTTTGCGGTGCCCATTTTATATCAGGTAAGTTATTTTGACTACCTGGTTTCACTGGAATGTCTGGTTGAAATGTAGAGTAATATCTGAAGTAAACAGTAACCCATAACCTGGCTGCAAGCTAAGCTAAAGCTAAGTTCAGGAAATTAAGCCCAATGATAGCTAGCTAATGTTAGCTAGTGCTAGCTAACACGCTAGCTAGTGTTAGCTAGCTAATTTAAGGCCCGGGGAGTCGGAGATACTGCGCACTTTCTCTCAAAGTGCTTTAGCTAAGGTTAGCTACTACAAGCTAGCTAGTTCTTGTCACCAACACTTGCCTCACAACGTACATAGCTAAACTATTCACACAGCAAGCAAACTTGTTGTCATCTAAAGCTATGCTACGTCAGCGGACTGGGACTGCCTCGTGACTAGCTAATGTAGCTAACCATATTGTGCCAGACAGCCAAAACAAGCCTCACATATAGAGGGTTTTCACGGCCGGCCATGTTGGAGGTTTAAGCTCAGGTTCAGGCTAACCACTAGATAGATAGGTCTATCTACCTGTCTATTGATCTATCTAGCTAGCTAGCTATCTACATTCAGTAGCGTCAACCTCCAACATGGCCCACAGATGACGGGCTGTGAAAACCCTCTATATTTGACATTGTTGGCTAGAATAACCAGTGTTGTGAAATACATTTAACAACTGGTCAGTTGATATGTTGCACAGCAATCGAGCAGGACAATATCATTAGGGCTAGGTTAGGTAGCAAGCAAAGTCAGCTTGCCAAGCTGGTATGGTTATAGACTCATTCCTATGGGATAGCTTAGTAGTTTGTGATTTAGCAATGGGTTGATCACTAGATCAATATTTTCAGTTGGGGATAGGACTACAACACCACCTGTGCTGTGGCACCAGGAATCTGCTCTGACCACTTTTTTTTATTCACCACCATATGTTATTATGCAGATTAAATGTACTGTATGACTAGGCGACACAAAAAAGGCTTTATATAAATGTTATTTTTGTCTGGGGAAAAAAAAGTTTGGCGGGTACAATTTTTCATCTACCAGACATTTGGCTGGTGAGCTAAAAAGTTAATGTTGTATGTATGTAATTCTGTCTTAAGTTTAAAGTGAAGGGATTAAGAGAGGATGTATTTCTCCAGTAGGTATTAAGCAAATCGTAACACATAACCTACAATTATGATGGGATCTGCAAGTTAGGAAATTTCTTCTAATATGGCTTCTGATTAGTATTTCTGTTCATTAATTGAGCTTTTTTATGTTTAGGTACCATAAAAGCAAGTGAACTACCTGATCGACAAAGGGATGGCGTCAAGAGCAGCAATGCAGTCATCAACTACGTTTCTTCAACAACTATGGAGTTGGAGAAACACATGTGGACCTTCATTGTGACAACTGCAGTGGACAAAACTAAGAACAACTTTGTGCTGTGGTACTGTGCTTGGCAGACCATGCACAAGCTTCACCTGAAGCTGGACCTACACTTCCTGATTGCAGGCCACACCAAGTTTTCCCCAGACTGGTGCTTTGGCTTGACCAAGCAGCGCTATAGGAAGACCAGAGTGGACACTTTTACTGACATTGCTGGGGTGGTGAGAGACAGCGCTCCTGTGAAGAAAGTCAACACCCTACAGCTTGTCGGAGTTGAGGACGGCACAGTGCTTGTTGAAAGCTACAACTGGCACCAGCATCTGAGTAGCTATTTCAAAAAGCTCCCAAACATTACAGCACTTCAGGTAATTATCATTGTCATGTATTAGCTATTCCATTTTAATGGATATATGGTTGTATTTTATTTGTGGCCAATATTTTAATGCAATATTTTTAATGCATCTCCCTTCTGTTCTGTTGCAGCTTTGATGCTGGGATGCCTGGTGTGGTTGAGGCCAGAGAACACTGTGATGCAACACCAGTCAGGTGTCGGCTGCTGTGCAACGCTGATGTCCAGCCCCCCCAAAGATGGTCTTCAGGTGCAAGCCCCACCCGGACAGGACATGGCCAGACAGCAGTATCTGATCATGGATGGCTGTGACTGTGTCCATGATACAGGCAGTGCAATTACATAACATGTCAAGTATACTGTACAGTAGTATACAGTAGTGCAGTGTAAGTTCTCTATTGTATAGACAAGGTGTTCAATTGCTCAAGTGTTGTCAGGTATTGATTCAAGTGTACAGTGGTGCAGAGTCAGTTGTCTATTGTATAGACAAGGTGCAAGGTGTCACATGTTCACTTCTGTTATGATGAGGCTCAAGACATCACTTGCCCCCTGCCAAAGAGTAGGTCGGAAGAAGCCCCCTGCCAACCAGCAGCTCAGAAGAAGACTGTCCGTTTATAGTACTCTGGTTGTACTATACATAAGCCCTCGCTATAATTATAACAATGGCACCCATGCCACCCCCTGGACCAACAAGTGAACACGTGACACCTTGCACCTTGTCTATACCATAGACAACTGACTATGCACCACTGTGCACTTGAACACTCGAACCAACACCTGACAACACTTGAGCAACTGAACACTTTTAACTTGCAATAAGACCCAAGAAGCATTTTTGCAATTCCTAATTATCAGCAGACATCTCTCTCTCCCCCCTGCTCAGCCAGCTCTGTCTGCGAGCCTCACTCACACACACACACACACACACACACACACACATACACGTAAGCGCGCACGAGGAGACCCTACTCTGAGTGGAGAGAAGGAAACGCTAAAAAGTTTGGTTCTTACTAACACTATATTATTTAATGTATATATTGATAGATGATATAAGTACTTTCTTGGTAGGCCTGAATAATGTCCTTGGAGTACAGACAGTCTGTGGTTGCTGGGAAAAACACCTGCTGTTTGTTAAACTCTGAGCTCCCTAAGTGATGCATCAGCAGTTCCAACGTAGACTTGGGCTGGTACCAAGTCTAGCTGACCCAGAGCCTGAGACTGAACTGTCCTTCACCATCGCAAACACCCTGTTCATGTCTAATCATATTATGCTATTACGTTATCATTAGAATGTTATATATACTTGTGTTATCCTCTCCTGAACCCAGTTGATTGCAACCAACCCGGGATGAAGTGTTGTTTGATGGTGCGTCAATAAATTGTTTAAAATAAGTTATAGCAACTCTCGTCTGCCTGACTTCTTATTAAAGTGTTAAATCTACATGAGTAGTTTAGAGTAGGAAACGTAATGTTAGGTAACCTGCATGATTCACCTTTGGAAGATTACCTCGCAAATGCATGCTGCAATTATGTGAAACCCAACATTACCTGATATTGCATTTAACAGTGGAGTAATTACCTGCGCAGCGTTCCGTTTGTCTCACCTCCGCCAGTGCCTGTGTACAGGCTGCAGGGTCACAATAGGTTTACAATTAGAACTATTTTGTCTACTCCAAATCATAATTTAAACATGCTTTTAGACTCAGCTAGTTTACTGAGCTCTAGGTAAAGATATTGAGGTATCAAGATATTGACTGTCCCCCAATAAATTTGACTGACTTGCGTCTAGCCGCCGTCTGAGGCATTGTTGCGTTTATAGCGTTTTTTCAAAATAAAAGTAATCTACTTCTTTCATGTTTTTTACTGGGGGGGACAAATACATGTTCTAAATATTGAGGGGGACATACCCCCTGCGTGCTGCAATCGTCAATCGACAGTGACATGGGTCAGCAGAGGCAGTCAATTGTGTAGCAGTTTTGGAGAATGTAAGTTATATATTTTATTATGAACATACAAATTAATTTCAGTTTTCCATTAAATAAAAGTTATATGTTTGTGTATGCTGTCAATTAAAAGTTCTTAGAAAGAACTTCTTCTCAGACTCGGAATCGGACAAGAAAAGTGCAATCAGAGCATCCCTATTCAAAAGGATTCTCACTCCTGTAGTACAAGTTCAAATTTTGTGATTTCATGCTAGTGGGGGGAAACAGCCATACCACAACTTCAGATTGAAGAAAGGAAAGAGGTGGATGAGAGAGAGATGGAAGAGGAGGAGGAGAAGACAGAGGGAAGGAGAGTCGAGAAGAGCTACCTCTAGGGGTTCTCTTTTTGTCCCAGAGGTAGTCGAAGGAGATGCTCTTGTATCTGTACTCCTGTCCGTACCAGACCAGCAGCTCCTCCCCGACAGCCAGCAGCCGACGGCAGCGATAAAGGATCCCGCCGCGGTACTGAAACGCGACCAGGTTCTGCTCTTCCTCAGCACGGGCACAGTTCACATACCTGGGGAGAGAGAGGGGTGGAGGGATAGGAGAGCGGAGAGAGAGATGGTTTTGTGAAAACAAACTGGTGAGATGAAGTTATGAGGGAGGGGGAGACGGGAGGAAGGGGGGATGAAGGGAGAGAAGGAGGGAGAAAAAGTGGAAACTAGGGCTGGGTAAAAAAAAAAATAGATGAATCAAATGATTCAGAATCGATTCATGAATCCCAAAATCGATCTTTTATTTAATGAATGAATGAATAAATTAAGGAATGAATAGTTCATTAATTCATTCAATGATTCATTCATTCATTCATTTTTGGAAATCAGTATCGATACCCAGCCTTAGTATTGATGTGTTGCATAACTTGGCAGTCATGTAATTAAGGTTACAGCTAAAAAAAAACAGGTTTTAGTAACACTAACCGAATCGATATTGAATCTAATCGAATTGAATCGTGATAATCGATTCTGAACCTTGTGAATCGGAATCGAATCGATTCTGGAAATTCGGATCAATACCCAGCCCTAGTGGAAACCAAATCACTTGACCCGGTTCCTCACCTCATCCAGTTGGAGTGCGTCTCCCTTTTGACGTCGAAGTACTTGTTACAGTTTCCGCTCTTGTACATCTGAAAACACAGAGATGTCTCATGTCAAAGGAAAGAAAACTCCAAAGATTAATCTTTTTGCCGAACATTAGTTGATTAGGATCATCAAAACACCTCACACACAACCCCCCCGCCCTCATACCCACCACCCAGGAGTCCTTCTCGATGGCCTCTTCCTTCTTCATCACCTCCCCCTCGTAAGGGCCATAGTGGGTTCCCTTGGCAACTGCATCCCCACAGTTGAAGACCCCGAGCCCTGCCCCGGGTATCCGTGACCTCCTGACCTCCAGGCCGCGTGGGAGGGTCAGTCTGGCCCGGTCAGATACCCCCAGGACCACCGGGGTGTCCGGTATGAAGAGGGGGGGGCCATGGAGCTCACACTTGTCCATGAAGAAACACTCACACTCCTCACAGTCTGGAGAGAACAGGAGAGGGGAAGGAGAAGGGGGAGATGTAGTGTATTACTAAGAGAGAGGTAGAAATGGAGAGAGAAAAGGAGTTTAAAGAGACAGACGAGATGATAAGAGACTGTGTGTGTGTGTGTGTGCGTGTGTGTGTGTGTGTGTGTGTGTGTGTGTGTGCGTGCGTGTGTGTATGTGTGTGACTAACACCAGGTTTACATACAACAGCCTAGATGAGATGAGATGCTAGTTCCAGAATGTCTGTGTTGTGATGAGTCTTTAAAATGTATCTAGAAAACAGCAGTTCTAGAATGTTCAAAACAAAACTGTCAACCTTCGAGGGTGGAAGAGACTGAGGAGCGAGATACACAGAGAGAGGACAGACTGAGGGGGGAGAGAAAAAGAGAGATGTATAAACAGAGAGGAGAGAGATGAGAGGAGAGAGGGGAAGAGAGGAGAGAGAGAGAGAGAGAGGGATAAACAGAGAGAGAGCAACTCTCTTACAGAGGTAGTTGTCATCTTTTGGCTCCTCCTCCTCGTCCTCCTCGTCCTCTAGCTCCTCCTGCTCAGTGAAGTTGACTCTGGGTCTGTTTCTCAGGTTCCTCCCTCTGGAGTACAGGTTCACCTCTGAACTCAGGACCCAAGGTTATCATGTCACCAGTGAACCTTATAAGTGTACACACTCCCACAAACCTCACCTACTGTACTATCTCATTTTATACACTTATCACATACACTCACAGAGACACACACACATACGCACACGCACGGATGGGCACATGAATATGAGATATATCTCTCTCCTCTTCCGGGTGATGACACTAACAGTATAACGCAGCATCTTGGGGAGATAAAAAAAAAAAAAAACGCAGATGCACACACCCTTGAGAGGATGGGGGTCCCAGGCTGATACTGACAGTATAATAGACTACTATTTCAGTACTATTACCACACAATAGCCTACTACTATACTACTACTACTACTACTCTGTATGCTTACGTGGAGGCGGTATCTCCAGACAAGGGATCCCCTTCTCTTCCTCCTCCTCCGAGTCACTGAGCCCAAGGGGGGGCAGGTCCGCCATCTTAGCCCGACCTCGTCGCAGGCTGGTGGGTGGGGGAGGAAGGCCCTCGTGGGTGGCTCCCTCTCCAAGCCCAACACCATCCAGGCCATCCAACCCTGGTACATTAAGGCCTGCCCGGATTGGTTCAGTTTCCTGGTTCTCCATCTTCTTCGCCATCTTCTTTCTGCCCCGTCCAAGAGGCATGTTAGTCCTTCTGTTTGGGTATGCAGAGTGAGGCAAAGGTCCAGCTCAGCATAGGCCTCTCTCCCACCAGCTGTCAGCCTGTCAGAACAAGAACAATACTGCTCATATGACCACAAAGCAACACCCACATGGGGATTGGACAACAATCAGAAGACCAAGTTAGATTGACATCAGTCCAAAATTAAACAGGCTAGCTAAACTAGATGGCTCTTGTAGCAGGGGTTCCCTTCATTTGTGGTAAGCTCATGGTATTAGCTGGCTTCTGTCACAGAAGCATGATGTACGTTGTCTAAGTTAAACTGAGAAGTGAGACAGTTCGTGGTGAAAAAAAGCTATGACAGTTGAGGCCCGAAAAAAACACACTGCTTACAGAGGAAGCCTCGGGAGGAAGTGGCATTTCTAACTCAACTAGAAGCTTCGGGGTCCGTGTACGTCGGTAAAGACTGTTTAGCTAGTTAGAGCTTTGCAATCATGTTAGGAATTAGGCACTAACGTTGGCAATTTTGGTTTGCACTTGGTGCTGGATAGCTAGTGTATATACCTGGTCCAGGACGGTATACAGGGGATATACTGTACGTAGTCCCGAATAGTACTAGTATAGTAGTAGGCTATTGTGTGGTAATAGTACTGAAATAGTAGTCTATTATACTGACAGTATCAGCCTGGGACCCCCACCCTCTCAAGGGTGTGTGCATCTGCGTTTTTTATTTATTTATCTCCCCTAGCTGATCACTACAGGTCTAGCTGTAGTGATCTAGCAAATGACCTAATTGGCCAGCCTTGTCAGTTAATACAGATACAGATAGCTTTATTTGTCCCCGAAGGCCAATTCAGTTTCTACAGTCCATCGACTTCACATTCATTCATAATATTAAGAGGAAAATCTTAAGTTGCCAGCGAGACGTTAATTGTTAAAACATATCTAGCTAATACATAGGCTAATCAGTCATCTTACCAGAACAGAGGCGATTTGAGGAGTAATGTTAGCTAACGTTTTACTGTCAAAGCGTGGAGAGGAAGAGAAGAAAAGTGGAGAGAAAGAGAGAAAAAAAAACCATGTAGCTGCCTAGCTCACTCAGGGGAGACCAGTGTCTTCTCACCAGTGTTGCCAACTCCTCTGCAAGGGGAGTAGCAGTTTGCTCTCCTAAAAGTAGCTCGATGATGTAATCAATTAATTAGCATAATATGCAACTCTGAAAAAGGCACATTTATTACAGAAGGCTGACTATTTACAAACTATTTACGAATTTACTAACTTTTTTGTTGCCACAAAACTATAACGGTAGCTTTTTTCCTTTTTACAGATATGCAGTGGCCAGTAATCGTTCTGAAATCGGAATCGGAATTAGTCTGTTCGTGTGAGTCAATGATCAAAAATCAAAACAGGAATTGGATATGGAGTTTGGATTACTGGAAAGGAACTTTACGTTTGAAAGATCCGTGGTGAACCGAGTAATACGGCAGGCCTTATCTATGCTATAGGCCGGTGGAACGCTGCTCGCACTCTGCGCTCGAGGACGAAGTTAGATGAATGGATGGACTTAATTTTGTCCTCTTTGTAAAAGTTGATTGCGCTCTAAAATCACGAAAGAACTCGAAATGGTGCTCAGAGAGCACAGACCTCCCCCTGAATGCATTTCGTGGCTCTGTGCACGCCCAAATTGAATGGGTTCACACCTCCTCTATCACCTACATACTGTAGGCTACTACAACATTCACCTCTCATCTACATCACCTGTAGACTACAACATCCACCTCCTCTACATATCACCTGTAGACTACAACATCACCTCCTCTACATCACCTGTAGACTACAACATCACCTCATCTACATCACCTGTAGACTACAACAGCACCTCCTCTACATCACCTGTAGACTACAACATCACCTCCTCTACATCACCTGTAGACAACAGCACCTCCTCTACATCACCTGTAGACTACAACATCCACCTCCTCTACATCACCTGTAGACTACAACAGCACCTCCTCTACATCACCTGTATACTACAACAGCGCCTCCTCTATGTCACGTGATAGTATACGTGAACACGTTATGTTAGTACTGATAGGGGGCTGCTGCGCATGTGTGAGGAGCTTGGCGCGAGTTAACTAAAGACACAAACTATACACTTGCTCTCTGTTCTATTTCGTGGAGCTCCGCCCCACAGGGCTAGCTCCTATTGGCTAGCGAAACCCAGCTAGCTACATTGACTGAAGAAAAAAACATACACGCACCTGTGTCCAACCAGGTCCGGTGCACCACTGTATAAGCGGGCTACGCCCGCACATCTGCTCCTTCGAAATTTTCAGCTCGCATTGCTACTGGAGAAGATCAGAAGATGTCTACTCAGCGGACCCAAGCGGACCTGGCGGCGTCCCTAGATGACCCCCTGCCGGTGCCGATGGATCCGCCGGATCGTTTCTGTGTCTGCGGCTCCCGCTACAGCGACGTGGGACACCACCTCTGCTTCCGCTGTCTGGGGCCGCAGCACGCCAGAGCGGGTCTGGCTCCGTCCCCCGCCTGCGAGATCTGCGCCCTCCTGGACCCCATGGAGAGGATGCTCCGGGCGCATTTCTTCGCTCCGCCGCCGCTGGAGACTGAAGGTCTGGTCCAGCTGGTCGGCGAGGACATCGGCGCGCCCCCGCAACAACCGGCGGCCCCGATTACCTCCCTCGCGCCTACGGATGATGAGGATGAGCTCTCCGGGGAAGACGAGGTTCTCTCTGCGTCGGAAGCCACTACGGCTAGTGGCGCCTCCTTCCCGGGGCGGGGTTCCTTCGATCGCGACCTGCCCCGGCTGCTGGAGAGAGCCGCGCATCACCTCGGTATCTCCGTCCCGGAGGCTGCTGCGACTACGGGGCTCCCACTGTGGAGCTCCGTCTGCTACGGGCGTCCCTCTCAGCCTGCTCCTCGTCTCCTGCCGGCTATGCCTGACCTGGAGGCGTTCGTCGAGGCTGAATGGGAGCGGCCGTTGGCCATCAGAGGTCCGCTTCGCCAGTTCAGCAGAGCTACGAGGGTAACCGGCTGGACTGACGTAGCAGCTATCGGCTCTCCTCCTCTGGAACCCGACATTGCAGCGGTCCTGGTGCCTGGTTCCTCCGCCTGGGGCTCGGCCAGGAAGCCTCTCATGCCGGACGTCAAAGACAAGACAACCCTGTCCTTGGCCGACAAAGGTTTTTCTCTGGCCGCGCAGGCCGTGGCTGCCTCCTCCTCCATTGCTATGCTGGCCATTTACATCGGCCAGCTAGCTACGGAGCAAACCCCCCCCTCTATGGATGAAGACAGGAGAGCGGAGATGGCCGAAGCCGCCGGAGCCGTGGCTCAGCTTGTGAGAATCTCCGCCTCCTGTCTGGGTGGAGTGATGGCCACGTCGGTGGTGCAGCAGCGCCACCTATGGCTCTCCCTGACCCGTCTGCGCGAGGAAAGCAAGAGTGTCCTCCTCAACTCACCGGTCAGTAGGGAGGGGTTGTTTGGGGCAGCTGTGTCTAACATCCTGGAGCAGTGTCGCAGCCAGGAGCAGGACCGGCTCCTCCTCGCTCGCCATCTCGCGGCTCCGGGGGAGCGCAGTGTGCCGGCACGTCCGCGTGCTCCGGCTGATGCTGCCGCGACTGGGAGCAAGCGCCGGCGGACACACAAGACTAAACAACCTGCCACGGGGTCCCGCCCCGCTACGGCCCATGGACCGGCTCGCCCGGGCTCCTGGACTGCGCACGCGGCTCCTCCCCCGCGACCTCCCCCTGCCTACCCCGCCCAGGGTGCCGGGACCGGTCCGGCGTCTTCAAGCGCGCCCACCGCTCCGCCTCCGGCTTGGGGTAGGAAGAGGCGCACCTATTGACGGTGCGTGGTGATGCGTGACTGTGTTGTGCCCACACCACGCTCTGTTCAGAGCGGCGGTGAGCAAGTTTCCCTGTTCAATAAAACAAACACGATGCACCGTTATCAAGCTGGTTGTAATGTGCAGTCCGCATCTCCTCCCTTTTCAACTACTGTAATGTTCTCGGCTAGAGCCGCTGGGTCTTCTGTGAAAGAGTCAGAATTGACCACGGCAGGTCTCGCCGCAGCTGGGAGACCGGCTCGAGCCGCGGAGTCTTTTCCTGCTAAAGCAGACGTGACTCACGCGGGGCTCGCCGGCTCAGCTGATGTGATGTATTCGGCTAGAGCCACCGGGTCTTCCGTGAAAAAGTCGGAATTGACCATGGCAGGTCTCGCCGCAGCTGAAAAACCGACTCGAGCCGCGGAGTTTTTTCCTGCAAAGAGAGCAGACGTGACGCGCGCAGCTCTCGCCGGTTCAGCGAATGTAATATATTCGGCTAGAGCCGCCGGGTCCTCTGTGAGAAAGTCAGATTTGACCACGGCAGGTCTCGCCGCCCCTGTTCTAAACAGACCGGTTGGGTTTTTAACAGAGGGGATGTGTGCGCCCAGGCCAAGTGCTATGGCTGTACTGCCCTGTTCGGAGTTTTCTCGGGACCGACCGCTGGCGGGGTTTAGCGGCGAAAAAGATGCGCTAGACCCCCAGACGGCGTTCGTTCATTCGGGCCGAGCGTTCGAGCCTCTCCCTGTGTGTTCGACAGGTAGAGAGTTTTCACGCTCACCGGTCAGTGAGAATACTTCCGTGTTTACTGCCTCGGCTGGCTATTTAACACTGCCCGCCTCTCATGTCCCGTCTAGTCGGTCTGCGAAAGACGGCACCTTGCCAGATCATGCAAATGAGAAGGCGGGGCTTCCCGCATTGCAACACTCCGCCGTTTTCTCTCAATGGGATGAGCGACGGCGGCTTGTTAGCAATGCGGACGGTGTCGGCTCACTTCCTCTTTTTGTGAATGAAGTGCTTCTTGACAGGAATGCCATTCATTCTCGCGCTGTTCAGGGACATGGAACTCCCAATGGGGATTTTTCATCTCCCTTTCGAGGGTGGCCCGCCTTGGGCCAGGACAGCAGAGTTTCTCAGCTGTCCGGTGGCGGTCAGGGCCAAATTGAACTATGGCAGGTTCCTCGATCTGTTCCCGCGATCTCCGGCACAACCTCTTTCCAACCGCTTCACAGTCTGGCAGGAGAGATGTCTCCTGGACAGCTGGTTGCAGCGTGTTCTACGGGAAGGGTATCTCATTCAGTTTTGTTGCCCCCCACCGCCCTTCATGGGCGTAGTGGAGACAGTGATACCGCGTCCCGCTCAGGCTGCCGCTCTGTCAGCAGAGATTGCAGAACTGATGGCGAAGGGAGCGGTAACTGTGGTCCCGTCAGGCCAGAGGGACGAGGGATTTTATTCCCGCTACTTCCTCGTGCCAAAGAAGACGGGGGGCGTGAGGCCAATTTTGGACCTCCGCCTTTTCAACAAAACGGTGGCGAATCTGAAGTTCCATATGCTTACGGTGCGACAAATGCTGGAGGCATTCCTTCCCGGCGATTTTTGCACCAGCATAGACCTCAAGGACGCTTACTTCCACATACCGATAGCTCATCGGCATCGGAAGTTTTTGCGTTTCGCCTACCTGGGTGTGGCGTACGAATATACCAGACTCCCGTTTGGATATGCGCTCGCCCCCAGAACCTTCTCCAATTGTGTGGAGGCGGCGTTGAGGCCACTGCGCCGGCAGGGCATCAGGATCCTGGCGTACCTGGACGACCTGCTGGTACTGGCTCCGTCGCCTTTGTTGGCTCTGATGCATACCGCCACGGTGGTGCGGCATCTCACCGACCTGGGGTTTGCAATCAACTGGGAGAAGAGTGCTCTGTGGCCGGCCCGTCAGATTGTTTACCTAGGTATCAATCTGGACACGAGCGCCATGAGAGCACGGCTATCCGATTCAAGGAGGGAAACACTGGAGAAGAGTCTCAGTGTTTGCCGTCCTTCTCGAAAGATCGCGGTTCTGTCGATCATGCGCCTTCTGGGTCTCATGGCAGCCGCCCATGTGGTAGTGTCACTGGGCCTTCTTCACATGAGGTGCGTGCAGAGATGGTTCGCGCGGCTTCGTCTGGACCCTGTGAGGCACAGACGGCGCCTTGTGCGGATGCCGGGGTCGTTGTCAGCAGACCTCGACTATTGGAGGGACCGGCGCGTAATAGCGCACGGTGTTCCAATAGGCAGGGTGTCGGCTCACGTCGCTGTCTTCACAGACGCGTCTCTAAGCGGCTGGGGTGGTACATGTCTGTCCCAGGCCGTAGGTGGTTTGTGGGCCGTCGGAGAACGGCGCCACATCAACCTCCTGGAGTTGGAGATGGTGCTACTGACATTGCGCCACTTTGTACACCTGGTACAGGGGCGCGATGTGCTGGTGCGGTCAGACAACCAGACCACAGTAGCTTACATCAACCGACAAGGGGGAGTCCGCTCGCCAGCGCTTCACCGTCTGGCGGTAACGCTGTGGCGATGGGCTCATGTCAATCTCCGGTCACTGACAGCGCGGCACATTGCCGGCCGTCTGAACGTCGGGGCGGACCTGATGTCTCGGGGCGGGCCTCACCCGGACGAGTGGAGCCTACATCCTCAGGTAGTGGCTCAGCTCTGGACCCGGTTCGGCAGAGCAGGGGTGGATCTCTTTGCTTCGAGAGAGAACGCGAAGTGTCCCCTCTGGTTCTCTCTGAGACAGCAGGACCAGCCTCCGCTGGGCGTGGATGCGTTCGCGCATGCCCCCTGGCCGGGGGCGCTGCTGTATGCTTTCCCGCCGATGGGGCTGATTTTACCATTGTTGGCCAGGGTGCGGTCAGAGGGTGCATCAGTGATACTGATAGCGCCGGACCGCCACTGGGCGAGATGGTATGCAGAAGTGATGGCCATGACTACTGTAGAACCGTGGCACATCCCTCATTGGCCGAACGCTCTGTCCCAGGCGGAGGGCTCAATTTGCGCACCTCCAGTCTTGGGACGGCCGCTGGTGGCCTGGCTCTTGAACGGCGGAGATTGTCTGATAGGGGACTCTCTCCGGCCGTGATCTGTACAATTCAGAGCGCGCGCGCGGCTTCCACTGCCTTGGTTTACTCTGGCAAATGGGCTGCTTTTGCGCGTTGGTGTGAGGAAAGGGACTTCGCTCCCGAGTCATGCTCGGTCGAGGCGATTTTGGAATTCCTTCAGCACCTGATGGGTCATGGTGGCGGTTTGGCAGCATCCACTATCAAGGTGTATGCGTGTGCTATTTCCGCATGCCATGAGGGGTTCGCCAAAACTACGGTTTTCGGGCATCCCCTGGTTAAACGCTTCCTGGCCGGCACGCGCCGTCTTCGCCCTGTGCGTAAGGCTGCGGCGCCGCCTTGGGATTTGCTCTTGGTTCTGGATGCGCTATGTAAAGCGCCGTTCGAACCAATGGAGCGGATATCTCTCAAGTGGCTGTCGATTAAGACCGCGCTGCTCCTTGCTCTGACGTCGGGCAAGCGGGTCAGTGATCTGAGGGCGTTGACAGTTTTTCTCATCACGGGTGATGGGAGCAAAGCTGTGTTGCGCACGGATCCATCTTTCGTTCCGAAGGTGGTCCGGGGCACCTATAGGGCACGGGATTTGGAGCTGGGAGCCTTCTATCCTCCACCTCATGCGAGCGAGGAAGAGGCCCGCCTGCATTTGTTGTGTCCTGTGCGTGCGTTGATGTGTTACGTCCAGCGCACGGCTGCGGTCCGCACCACCCCCCAGTTGTTGGTTTGCCACGGCCCAGGGAAGGTGGGTTCTCCGTTGTCGAAACAGCGTCTCTCCCATTGGATCTGTGAGGGCATCGCCCAGTCTTACGTGACTGCGGGTCGTCCTCTGCCTGGTGCTGTTCGGGCACACTCCACAAGGGGTGTGGCCACGTCAGTTGCCCTGTTCAATGGTGTGTCAGTGGAGGACATCTGTGCGGCGGCGACTTGGTCGTCCCCGTCTCCTTTTGTCCGTTATTACCTTTTATCCATGTCCTCTGTCTCTGTGGCGTCATCTGTGCTAAACACAGCCGCCGGTGCGAGCCAGCGTTAGACAGGATTTTTCATGTAGGTGTTCGGCTCGAGTCGCCGGGTCTTCTGTGAAAGAGTCAGAATTGACCATGGCAGGTCTCGCCGCTACTGGAGAACCGGTTTGAGCCGCGGGGTCTTTTCCTGCTAGGAAAGCAGACGTGACTCACTCAGGTCTCACCGGTTCAGCTAAGGTAGGAGCGGGCCCGTCTAGTGACGTTCCGTTCCTGTTTATGTGTGGGGCTGGGTCGGGCTTGTTACGGAGTAACCGCTTTGGTCCAGCTCTCGCCCCACGTACCTCTCCTTGCCCTCGGCTGTGATAGACTGAGTGTGGCGGGGTGGGGCCAGTGCTTGGGTCGGATCAACTGTTAGTATGGTCTCGCCTTGGAGCCCTGGCTTGTGTCCTGACTGGTTTCCCTTACTGGGGCCAGCAAGAGTGTATGGTGCGGTCGTGTAGCTCCGCTTATGCCAATAGGAGCTAGCCCTGTGGGGCGGAGCTCCACGAAATAGAACGATGGTTACGTATTGTAACCCTAGTTCTATGAGTGGAGCGGAGCCCCACAGGGAACAGACTTGCTGCCCCGCAGTCTGCTCGCTGAAAATTTCGGTTAGGAGCAGATGTGCGGGCGTAGCCCGCTTATACAGTGGTGCACCGGACCTGGTTGGACACAGGTGCGTGTATGTTTTTTTCTTCAGTCAATGTAGCTAGCTGGGTTTCGCTAGCCAATAGGAGCTAGCCCTGTGGGGCTCCGCTCCACTCATAGAACTAGGGTTACAATACGTAACCATCGTTTCATTCTTCGTAGTTATAAGTGAGTATCGCTACATGAGTGACTACCAGATTTGGACGTGCAGTGAAGCCGCCATCCCGCCTTGATCTATAGGCTAGAATTGGGCTGATGTTCAAAGGGGCAGAATAATCCCCTTTCATTCCAATGGGTTCTTTGGCAGTCTACCCAGAACCCAAGGTTATTGTTTGTTACTGTGAATGTGACTATAGGAGGGTTATTGCTTGTTACTGGTAAAGTTTATATTGAAAAGTGATAAAGGAAAAAAAAAAAAGATAGTTTGTTGTTCCTGGTTATATAGGAAATGTGACTTATTTTGATATCAGTCCTGTGATGTTTTATAGTAAAGGTGGGGTACATTTTACTTAATTAAGAGGGGGAGATGCATTTTTAGTTTTACAATCACATGTAGGCTAGTTATCATGTGGATGTTCATTGTCCTACAGAGAGGTTGGTTAGTAGGTAAAGGGAAAACAGTAATGACTGACAATCAGAAGAATGACAACCCCCCACCTGGGCTCCCCACACTCTCCCTCTCTCTCTCTCACACACACACACACACACACACACACACACACACACACACACACACACACACACACACACACACACACACCACGCAGACTACACACACAGCCAGGTAGCTAGGACTCTCTTCCCTCATCTCTGTGCGGAGGCTCTCCGGCCGTGTATAGCTGTCAGGAGTTTGACCCGCGGGGCCAAAGAGGCGGCCAGAGCAAGGGGTCCTTTTTCACAGGTTTAGGGGAAGTGCGGTAGAGTGAATGGTGCGCTTGTAGTTGTGGATATGGGATTTGTAGTTAGCTATGTGTAAGGTGTTATGTCAGGACTGTGTTTAGTAACCAGTGAGTGCAAGGTGACAATTGGCAGGACAGGTGTTGTTTGAATGTGCGTGCGTCTGTCAATGAGTCCGGTCCGAGATCCGATGGTAGTTCCGTGGGAGGAGGTGTGGGCGGTACCGGGAGGTCAATCCGAGGGGGTTCTGGAGGGTCTGTGGACACACGGGCAGGGCAAAGGTCTGTGGGAACACAAGAGGAGCTGAGAGAGGGAGAGGGTCCGTGGGAACAACATCCTGTGGAAGACACAAACGGGGTAAGGCTGGGTTTGACAAGACAAAGCAGGCTAGTAAAGATCACACTCAAGAAGCTCGACTGTACAGTTAACATTTGGCTACGATCTGGCGACGAACAGCAGGTCTGGCTGGCTCTTGTAGCAGAGGAGCAAATCAGCAAGGTGGAGGGCTGGTCAGAGGTGGAGGTCTGGTCAGAGATGGAGGTGGAGGGCTGGTCAGAGGTGGAGGTCAGAGGTGGAGGGCTGGTCAGAGGTGGAGGGCTGGTCAGAGGTGGAGGTGAAGGTCAGAGGTGGAGGTCTGGTCAGAGGTGGAGGGCTGGTCAGAGGTGGAGGTCAGAGGTGGAGGTCTGGTCAGAGGTGGAGGTGGTGGTCTGGTCAGAGGTGGAGGTCTGGTCAGAGGTGGAGGTCTGGTCAGAGGTGGAGGTGGAGGTCAGAGGTGGAGGTGGTGGTCTGGTCAGAGGGGGAGGTCTGGTCAGAGGTGTTGGGCTGGTCAGAGGTGGAGGGCTGGTCAGAGGTGGAGGACCGAAACCTCTGGTTGAAAATACATCGGTTGCTCTGGGAAGAGGGACCAGCTGATGCTGCCCAGCCCCTAAGTCTGAAGTGCTAACAGTAACTATAGTAACAGCACTCCTATATGCTAACATGGATATCTTAATAACAACACTATAGCTTACAATTAGAATCAGAATCAGTTTTTATTATTAAAATCGGTTTTTATTTATTTTTTATCTTTATTGAGATATGCCGCTAGGGCGTGGGTAGGCTCCTCAGAACTCCTGCCCTTTTCTTTTTTAAATAATATTCTCTATTCAATAATCTAATTATGTCAAAATGTTCCAATATACAGTCCTTATTATCAATTTGTTTTAAGTCCTTCATCCATTCCCGCACGTTATAGCTCCCATATTATGACGAGACTTGAATATGACGAGACGTAAGAATGGGTTAATGTCAACAATCCTTACGCAGAAGTTGTTTGTGAATATATATTCGGGTGTGTAAATGTTTTTACGAATACGCCAACGAATACGTCGATGTCCCGCAAATAGCCTAGGCTGAACATAGACCTAGGCTACATAGCTACTACATTGCTGCGGCGCCGCTATAGTCAGACTGGCCGCGTGACTGCCGAGCTACACCAAACCTTTTCACGCGCGTCTCTTGCGTGGAACTCACGCGCGCGTACTTCGCGTTTGGAAAGATTCAATTGTCGACGATACCGGCTACAATTGGTTCTATTGTTTCCCCTATATTTTCCCCTATATTGTGTCCAGAAATGCAAAGTTGGTGTTTCTTTCAATTGTCATAGTATAAATGTAGTCCACTAAATACTAAATATGTCTCCCATGACCATCTAGCCTACGGGTCCTAATACATAGGAAGCCTGTGGAAAACATATATACACACGTGCTTCTTATTACCTCCTTGATACCCACACCTGTGTTTATTTAATATACAGAACTGTACAATAGATGGCCAGCAAAAACCTATGGTGTTTCTCGGCATCCAACTGGATCTCTGCTACCAGTGAGTGCAAGGTGACAATTGGCAGGACAGGTGTTGTTTGAATGTGCGTGCGTCTGTCAATGAGTCCGGTCCGAGATCCGATGGTAGTTCCGTGGGAGGAGGTGTGGGCGGTACCGGGAGGTCAATCCGAGGGGGTTCTGGTGGGTCTGTGGACACACGGGCAGGGCAAAGGTCTGTGGGAACACAAGAGGAGCTGAGAGAGGGAGAGGGTCCGTGGGAACAACATCCTGTGGAAGACACAAACGGGGTAAGGCTGGGTTTGACAAGACAAAGCAGGCTAGTAAAGATCACACTCAAGAAGCTCGACTGTACAGTTAACATTTGGCTACGATCTGGCGACGAACAGCAGGTCTGGCTGGCTCTTGTAGCAGAGGAGCAAATCAGCAAGGTGGAGGGCTGGTCAGAGGTGGAGGTCTGGTCAGAGATGGAGGTGGAGGGCTGGTCAGAGGTGGAGGTCAGAGGTGGAGGGCTGGTCAGAGGTGGAGGGCTGGTCAGAGGTGGAGGTGAAGGTCAGAGGTGGAGGTCTGGTCAGAGGTGGAGGTGGTGGTCTGGTCAGAGGTGGAGGTCAGAGGTGGAGGTGGAGGTCTGGTCAGAGGTGGAGGTGGTGGTCTGGTCAGAGGTGGAGGTCTGGTCAGAGGTGGAGGTCTGGTCAGAGGTGGAGGTGGAGGTCAGAGGTGGAGGTGGTGGTCTGGTCAGAGGGGGAGGTCTGGTCAGAGGTGTTGGGCTGGTCAGAGGTGGAGGGCTGGTCAGAGGTGGAGGACCGAAACCTCTGGTTGAAAATACATCGATTGCTCTGGGAAGAGGGACCAGCTGATGCTGCCCAGCCCCTAAGTCTGAAGTGCTAACAGTAACTATAGTAACAGCACTCCTATATGCTAACATGGATATCTTAATAACAACACTATAGCTTACAATTAGAATCAGAATCAGTTTTTAGGGGCCAGGCAGCGTAGCTGCCGGAACCCTATTGTATTTGCCTATATTATTAGGGCCCGAGCACTGGCGGTGCGAGGCCCTATTGAAACTCGAAGGATTATTATTCTCCTTCTCCTTCTTCTCCTTTACTCCAAACAAATGCCTTTTAGGCGGCCTGAACATCGATGAAAACGGATGAAACTTTGCAGATACGTCAGTCCCGGTGAAAAATTTGATAATTCATGGGTGACGGAAATGGGCGTGGCAAAACGGCTCAAGAGCGCCCCCTGGAATGTTTAAAATGGCGAGCCCCACCTTTCAGTTTGATGTAGGCTAACGAAATTCGGTGGGCATATGTATTTCATCGAGCCACACTTAAATGTCTCTTGGAGCTATACCCAACATGCAACAGGAAGTCCGCCATTTTGCTCTTAATGTGCCATTTTGTCCTTGTTTTGACCATTTCCATGCCTCGTACTTCGACGAACTCCTCCTACAGATTTCATCCGATCAACTTCATATCGGGTCAGCTTCATCTTAAGACCTTTGTGATCAAAAGTTATCAAAAAAATTGAGTTTTCACCAAACACCCTTGCCGTGGCGCCCCGCCAAAGTTTGACATTTCGCCATAAAACACGAAGTCCTCATAACTCCTCCATACATTATCCAATTTGTCCAATATATCTCACGCTTCATGACGGTTCTGTCCTGAACACATCTATGTGTCAGTATTGCGTCATACTTATAGCGCCACCTATTGGTGAAACAGGAAGTCCTCATAACTCCTCCATACATTATCCGATTTGTCCGATATGTCTCACGCTTCATGACAGTTCTGTCATGAACACATCTATGTGTCAGTATTGCGTCATACTTATAGCGCCACCTATTGGTTTAAAAGGAAGTCCTCATAACTCCTCCATACATTATCCGATTTGTCCGATATAGCTCACGCTTCATGACGGTTCTGTCCTGAACACATCTATGTGTCAGTATTGCGTCATACGTATAGCGCCACCTATTGGTGAAACAGGAAGTCCTCATAACTCCTCCATACATTATCCAATTTGTCCGATATATCTCACGCTTCATGACGATTCTGTCCTGAACACATCTATGTGTCAGTATTGCGTCATACGTATAGAGCCACCTATTGGTGAAACAGGAAGTCCTCATAACTCCTCCATACATTATCCAATTTGTCCGATATATCTCACGCTTCATGACGATTCTGTCCTGAACACATCTATGTGTCAGTATTGCGTCATACGTATAGCGCCACCTATTGGTGAAACAGGAAGTCCTCATAACTCCTCCATACATTATCCAATTTGTCCGATATATCTCACGCTTCATGACGATTCTGTCCTGAACACATCTATGTGTCAGTATTGCGTCATACGTATAGCGCCACCTATTGGTGAAACAGGAAGTCCTCATAACTCCTCCATACATTATCCAATTTGTCCGATATATCTCACGCTTCATGACGATTCTGTCCTGAACACATCTATGTGTCAGTATTGCGTCATACGTATAGCGCCACCTATTGGTGAAACAGGAAGTCCTCATAACTCCTCCATACATTATCCAATTTGTCCGATATATCTCACGCTTCATGACAGTTGTGTCCTGAACACATCTATGTGTCAGTATTGCGTCATACTTATAGCGCCACCTATTGGTGAAACAGGAAGTCCTCATAACTCCTCCATACATTATCCAATTTGTCCGATATATCTCACGCTTCATGACGGTTCTGTCCTGAACACATTTTTGTGTCAGTATTGCATCATACTTATAGCGCCACCTGTTGGTGAAACAGGAAGTCCTCATAACTCCTACATACATTATCCGATTTGTCCGATATTTCTCACGCTTCATGACAGTTCTGTCCTGAACGCATCTATGTTTCAGTATTGCGTCATACATATAGCGCCACCTATTGGTGAAACAGGAAGTCCTCATAACTCCTGCATACATCATCCGATTTGCACCAAATTGCTGACGCTTCATGAAGGTGGCCTTCTGAACCCATCTATGTGTCGGTATTGAGTCACACTTACAGCGCCACCTACTGGTGAAACAGGAAGTCCTCATAACTCCTACATACGTTATCCGATTTACTCAACATTTCTCACGCTTCATCAAGGTACCGTCCTGAACACATCTATGCTTCGGTATTGAGTCACGCCTAGAGCGCCACCTACTGGTGACAGGAAGTTTCTCTCAGTACTGCACACCGAAATAGCACAGCCTTTAACGGCGCAGCACCCCGACACGCGTGGGGTGCGAGGGCCCGCTCACTGCTGCTCGCAGCACTAGTTAGGGCCCGAGCACACTGGCGGTGCGAGGCCCTATTGTATTTCGAAGGATTATTCTCCTTCTCCTTCTTCTCCTCCTTCTTCTTCCAAAACAAATGCCTTTTTGGCGGCCTAAACATCGATGAAAACGGATGAAACTTTGCAGATACGTCAGTCCCGGTGAAAAATTTGATAATTCATGGGTGACGGAAATGGGCGTGGCAAAACGGCTCAAGAGCGCCCCCTGGAAAATTTAAAATGGCGAGCCCCACCTTTCAGTTTGATGTAGGGGAACGAAATTCGGAGGGCACATGTATTTCATCGAGACACACTAAAATGTCTCTTGGAGCTATACCCAACATGCAACAGGAAGTCCGCCATTTTGCTCTTAATGTGCCATTTTGTCCTTGTTTTGACCATTTCCATGCCTCGTACTTCGACGAACTCCTCCTACAGATTTCATCCGATCAACTTCATATCGGGTCAGCTTCATCTTAAGACCTTTGTGATCAAAAGTTATCAAAAAAATTGAGTTTTCACCAAACACCCTTGCCGTGGCGCCCCGCCAAAGTTTGACATTTCGCCATAAAACACGATGTCCTCATAACTCCTCCATACATTATCGGATTTGTCCGATATATCTCACGCTTCATGACGGTTCTGTCCTGAACACATCTATGTGTCAGTATTGCGTCATACTTATAGCGCCACCTATTGGTGAAACAGGAAGTCCTCATAACTCCTCCATACATTATCCAATTTGTCCGATATATCTCACGCTTTATGACGGTTCTGTCCTGAACACATCTATGTGTCAGTATTGCGTCATACTTATAGCGCCACCTATTGGTGAAACAGGAAGTCCTCATAACTCCTCCATACATTATCCAATTTGTCCGATATATCTCACGCTTCATGACGGTTCTGTCCTGAACACATCTATGTGTCAGTATTGCGTCATACTTATAGCGCCACCTATTGGTGAAACAGGAAGTCCTCATAACTCCTCCATACATTATCCAATTTGTCCGATATATCTCACGCTTCATGACGGTTCTGTCCTGAACACATCTATGTGTCAGTATTGCGTCATACTTATAGCACCACCTATTGGTAAAACAGGAAGTCCTCATAACTCCTCCATACATTATCCGATTTGTCCGATATATCTCACGCTTCATGAGGGTTCTGTCCTGAACACATCTATGTGTCAGTATTGCGTCATACTTATAGCGCCACCTATTGGTGAAACAGGAAGTCCTCATAACTACTACATACATTATCCAATTTGTCTGATATATCTCACGCTTCATGACGGTTCTCTCCTGAACACATCTATGTGTCAGTATTGCGTCATACTTATAGCGCCACCTATTGGTGAAACAGGAAGTCCTCATAACTCCTACATACATTATCCAATTTGTCCGATATATCTCACGCTTCATGACGGTTCTGTTCTGAACACATCTATGTGTCAGTATTGCGTCATACTTATAGCGCCACCTATTGGTGAAACAGGAAGTCCTCATAACTCCTGCATACATCATCCGATTTGCACCAAATTGCTGACGCTTCATGAAGGTGACATTCTGAACACATCTATGCGTCGGTATTGAGTCACACTTACAGCGCCACCTACTGGTGAAACAGGAAGTCCTCATAACTCCTACATACGTTAACCGATTTACTCAACATTTCTCACGCTTCATCAAGGTACCGTCCTGAACACATCTATGCTTCGGTATTGAGTCACGCCTAGAGCGCCACCTACTGGTGACAGGAAGTGTCTCTCAGTACTGCACACCGAAATAGCACACCCTTTAACGGCGCCACACCCCGACACGCGTGGGGTGCGAGGGCCCGCTCACTGCTGCTCGCAGCCCTAGTTATTATTAGGGCCCGAGCACTGGCGGTGCGAGGCCCTATTGAAACTCGAAGGATTATTAGGGCCCGAGCACTGGCGGTGCGAGGCCCTATTGAAATTCGAAAGATTATTAGGGCCCGAGCACTGGCGGTGCGAGGCCCTATTGAAACTCGAAGGATTATTAGGGCCCGAGCACTGGCGGTGCGAGGCCCTATTGTATTTCGAAGGATTATTATTCTCCTTCTCCTTCTCCTTCTTCTCCCCAAACAAATGCCTTTATAGTGGCCTAAACATCAATGAAAACTCACGAAACTTTGCAGATACGTCAGGCCCGGTGAAAAATTTTATAATTCAAGGGTGACGGAAATGGGCGTGGCAAAACGGCTCAAGAGCGCCCCCTGGAAAATTTAAAATGGCGAGCCCCACCTTTCAGTTTGATGTAGGCGAACGAAATTCGGTGGGCATATGTAGTTCATCGAGACACACTAAAATGTCTCTTGGAGCTTTACCCAACATGCAACAGGAAGGCCGCCATTTTGCTTTTAATGTGCCATTTTGACCGTGTTTTGACCATTTCCATGCCTCGTACTTTGACGAACTCCTCCTATAGATTTCATCCGATCAACTTCATATCGGGTCAGCTTCATCTTAAGACCTTTGTGATCAAAAGTTATCAAAAAAATTGAGTTTTCACCAAACACCCTTGCCGTGGCGCCCCGCCAAAGTTTGACATTTCGCCATAAAACACGAAGTCCTCATAACTCCTCCATACATTATCCAATTTGTCCGATAAATCTCACGCGTCATGACGGTTCTGTCCTGAACACATCTATGTGTCAGTATTGCGTCATACTTATAGCGCCACCTATTGGTGAAACAGGAAGTCCTCATAACTCCTCCATACATTATCCGATTTGTCCGATATGTCTCACGCTTCATGACAGTTCTGTCCTGAACACATCTATGTGTCAGTATTGCGTCATACTTATAGCGCCACCTATTGGTGAAACAGGAAGTCCTCATAACTCCTCCATACATTAACCGATTTGTCCGATTTATCTCACGCTTCATGACGGTTCTGTCCTGAACACATCTATGTGTCAGTATTGCTTCATACTTATTGCGACACCTATTGGTGAAACAGGAAGTCCTCATAACTCCTGCATACATCATCCAATTTGCACCAAATTGCTGACGCTTCATGAAGGTCACCTTCTGAACACATCTATGCGTCGGTATTGAGTTACACTTACAGCGCCACCTACTGGTGAAACAGGAAGTCCTCATAACTCCTCCATACATTATCCAATTCGTCCGATATATCTCACGCTTCATGAAGGTTCTGTCCTGAACACATCTATGTGTCAGTATTGCGTCATACTTATAGCGCCACCTATTGGTGAAACAGGAAGTCCTCATAACTCCTGCATACATCATCCGATTTGCACCAAATTGCTGACGCTTCATGAAGGTCACCCTCTGAACACATCTATGCGTCGGTATTGAGTCACACTTACAGCGCCACCTACTGGTGAAACAGGAAGTACTCATAACTCCTACATACGTTATCCGATTTACTCCAAATTGCTCAGGGTTGATGAAGGTCACGTCCTGAACACATCAGTAAGTCAGTATTGAGTCATACTTATAGCGCCGCCTACAGGTCAAGCAGGAAGTCATCATAACTCCTACATACATTGTCCGATTTACACAACATTTCTCACACTTCATCAAGGTACCGTCCTGAACACATTTATGCATCGGTATTGAGTCACGGTTAGAGCGCCACCTACTGGTGAATGGAAGGTTCTCTCAGTACAGGACACCGAAATAGCACAGCCTTTAATGGCGCCGCACCCCGACATGCGTGGGGTGCGAGGGCCCGCTCAATGCTGCTCGCAGCCCTAGTTATTATTATTCTCCTACCTTCTCCTTCTTCTTCTTCTTCTCCCCAAACAAATGCCTTTTTGGCGGCCTAAACATCGATGAAAACGGATGAAACTTTGCAGGTACGTCAGTCCCGGTGAAAAATTTGATAATTCATGGGTGACGGAAATGGGCGTGGCAAAACGGCTCAAGAGCGCCCCCTGGAAAATTTAAAATGGCGAGCCCCACCTTTCAGTTTGATGTAGGCGAACGAAATTCGGTGGGCATATGTAGTTCATCGAGACACACTAAAATGTCTCTTGGACCTATACGCAACATGCAACAGGAAGTCCGCCATTTTGCTCTTAATGTGCCATTTTGTCCTTGTTTTGACCATTTCCATGCCTCGTACTTCGACGAACTCCTCCTACAGATTTCATCTGATCAACTTCATATCGGGTCAGCTTCATCTTAAGACCTTTGTGATCAAAAGTTATCAAAAAAATTGAGTTTTCACCAAACACCCTTGCCGTGGCGCCCCGCCAAAGTTTGACATTTCGCCATAAAACACGAAGTCCTTATAACTCCTCCATACATTATCTAATTTGTCCGATATATCTCACGCTTCATGACGGTTCTGTCCTGAACACATCTATGTGTCAGTATTGCATCATACTTATAGCGCCACCTATTGGTGAAACAGGAAGTCCTCATAACTCCTCCATACATTATCCAATTTGTCCGATATATCTCACGCTTCATGAAGGTTCTGTCCTGAACACATCTATGTGTCAGTATTGCGTCATACTTATAGCGCCACCTATTGGTGAAACATGAAGTCCTCATAACTCCTCCATACATTATCCAATTTGTCCGATATATCTCACGCTTCATGACGGTTCTGTCCTGAACACATCTTTGTGTCAGTATTGCATCATACTTATAGCGCCACCTATTGGTGAAACAGGAAGTCCCCATAACTCCTCCATACATTTTCGGATTTGTCCGATATATCTCACGCTTCATGACGGTTCTGTCCTGAACACATCTATGTGTCAGTATTGCGTCATACTTATAGCGCCACCTATTGGTGAAACAGGAAGTCCTCATAACTCCTACATACATTATCCAATTTGTCCGATATATCTCACGCTTCATGACGGTTCTGTCCTGAACACATCTATGTGTCAGTATTGCATCATACTTATAGCACCACCTATTGGTGAAACAGGAAGTCCTCATAACTACTACATACATTATCCAATTTGTCTGATATATCTCACGCTTCATGACAGTTCTGTCCTGAACACATCTGTGTCAGTATTGCATCATACTTATAGCGCCACCTATTGGTGAAACAGGAAGTCCCCATAACTCCTTTATACATTATCGGATTTGTCCGATATATCTCACGCTTCATGACGGTTCTGTCCTGAACACATCTGTGTCAGTATTGCGTCATACTTATAGCGCCACATATTGGTGAAACAGGAAGTCCTCATAACTACTACATACATTATCCAATTTGTCCGATATATCTCACGCTTCATGACGGTTCTGTCCTTAACACATCTTTGTGTCAGTATTGCATCATACTTATAGCGCCACCTATTGGTGAAACAGGAAGTCCTCATAACTCCTACATACATTATCCAATTTGTCCGATATATCTCACGCTTCATGACGGTTCTGTCCTGAACACATCTGTGTCAGTATTGCGTCATACTTATAGCGCCACCTATTGGTGAAACAGGAAGTCCTCATAACTACTACATACATTATCCAATTTGTCCGATATATCTCACGCTTCATGACGGTTCTGTCCTTAACACATCTTTGTGTTAGTATTGCATCATACTTATAGCGCCACCTATTGGTGAAACAGGAAGTCCTCATAACTCCTCCATACATTATCCAATTTGTCCGATATATCTCACGCTTCATGAAGGTTCTGTCCTGAACACATCTATGTGTCAGTATTGCGTCATACTTATAGCGCCACCTATTGGTGAAACATGAAGTCCTCATAACTCCTACATACATTATCCAATTTGTCCGATATATCTCACGCTTCATGACGGTTCTGTCCTGAACACATCTTTGTGTCAGTATTGCATCATACTTATAGCGCCACCTATTGGTGAAACAGGAAGTCCCCATAACTCCTCCATACATTATCGGATTTGTCCGATATATCTCACGCTTCATGACGGTTCTGTCCTGAACACATCTATGTGTCAGTATTGCGTCATACTTATAGCGCCACCTATTGGTGAAACAGGAAGTCCTCATAACTCCTACATACATTATCCAATTCGTCCGATATATCTCACGCTTCATGACGGTTCTGTCCTGAACACATCTGTGTCAGTATTGCATCATACTTATAGCGCCACCTATTGGTGAAACAGGAAGTCCTCATAACTACTACATACATTATCCAATTTGTCTGATATATCTCACGCTTCATGACAGTTCTGTCCTGAACACATCTATGTGTCAGTATTGCATCATACTTATAGCGCCACCTATTGGTGAAACAGGAAGTCCCCATAACTCCTTTATACATTATCGGATTTGTCCGATATATCTCACGCTTCATGACTGTGCTGTCCTGAACACATCTGTGTCAGTATTGCGTCATACTTATAGCGCCACCTATTGGTGAAACAGGAAGTCCTCATAACTACTACATACATTATCCAATTTGTCCGATATATCTCACGCTTCATGACGGTTCTGTCCTTAACACATCTTTGTGTCAGTATTGCATCATACTTATAGCGCCACCTATTGGTGAAACAGGAAGTCCTCATAACTCCTACATACATTATCCAATTTGTCCGATATATCTCACGCTTGAACACATCTTTGTGTCAGTATTGCATCATACTTATAGCGCCACCTATTGGTGAAACAGGAAGTCCTCATAACTCCTACATACATTATCCAATTGTCCGATATATCTCACGCTTCATGACGGTTCTGTCCTGAACACATCTATGTGTCAGTATAGCGTCATACTTATAGCGCCACCTATTGGTGAAACAGGAAGTCCTCATAACTCCTGCATACATCATCCGATTTGCACCAAATTGCTGACGCTTCATGAAGGTGACATTCTGAACACATCTATGCGTCGGTATTGAGTCACACTTACAGCGCCACCTACTGGTGAAACAGGAAGTACTCATAACTCCTACATACATTATCCGATTTACACCAAATTGCTCACGCCTGATGAAGGTCGCATCCTGAACACATCTTTGCATCACCATTGAGTCATACTTATAGTGCCACCTACTGCTTAAAGGAAGTCCTCATAACTCCTACATACGTTATCCCATTTACTCCAAATTGCTCAGGGTTGATGAACGCCGCATCCTGAACACATCTGTTTCAGCATTGAGTCATGCGTATAGCACCACCTACTGCTTACAGGACGTCCTCATAACTCCTACATACATTATCCGACTTACACCAAATTGTTCACGCTTCATGAAGGTCGCATCCTGAACACATCGATGCATCGATATTGAGTCACACTTACAGCGCCACCTACTGGTGAAACAGTAAGTCCTCATAACTCCTCCATACATTATCCAATTTGCCTCAGATTTCTCATGCTTCATCAAGGTTCTGTCCTGTTCTTGACCTGGAGAAGGCAAGAGAGAAGGAATGCGAGAGAATCCTGGATGAGAGAGAGACAGAGAGGCCAATGCAGATTCCACATAGTTAACCAATTGTTGCACTGAGTGTTGAGCCCATATTGAGCAGGCACATGGTGGTAGTATGTGGTTTTCCATTATAGATCCACTCTACAGCTCAGGAGAAAGAAACACCTTCAGAAAGTGACAGGAGAACAGAGGAGACAGAAGGTAAAACACATCTAGGGGAGACAGAGGATGATTAATTAGTAATATGCATTATTGGGATGAGAATGTCTACACATATTCTATGTATTGACTTGCTACAAGTTGTTTTATTAGTTTTATTGAAATTGGAGACCATTGTTAGATAAATAGATGAGAGAAAATTATCAGAGCTTTCATGTAAATACCAAACCATCAGGCACTCCAGGGAATTGAACCCCATTCCTACTGGAAGTCCAACACCAGTGCCTTTTGCTTTTTGGCAGTTTATGAAAGGGAAAGCAAAACCTGCATTAGCAACAGCATATATGGCACTATTTCATTTTGATGAAAAATACCAATGATTGGCTTTTTAACCCTTTGATGCACAACATGGTTCTAAAATGACCCATGTCCATTTCTGTTGTCATGTCTAGCTGAGTGTTTCTATGATATATAATTGAAAAATATATCTACTACTTCTACTACTGCTACCACTACTGCTACTATTACTACTACTACCATTACTACTAATAACAATAATATTATTAAATTCTTATATTACTATTTAGTATTACTACTGCAACTATACTACTACTAATACTAATAACTAATACTACTATGACTACTACTATTACTACTAATAATAACAATATTATTAATAATTATACTATTACTACCACTACTCCTAATACTACTGCTTCAACAAATGACAATTGACATAACAAACATAATTGCTTTAGACCCATGTTGTGCCATAGAAGGGATGTGCATATGTTGTCCATCAATGGGTTAATTTGTTCACCTAATGTAGAATATAATGTAATTACTGTAGTTTTTAATGTTCTTCAATGAACCTAATGTTTCCCAATATATATTTAACTTTTAAATGCTGTTGTAATGCAGGAAACGAAACCTCAAAATGACACATCTACAACTGTAACAAATCAGATTATTCAATAAATAAAATCACTCAATAAATATAAACTCAATTACTCAATAAATAAATAAATAGCATTCAATAAATATTCAATAAATATAAAAAGTACGAAATAAATAAATATTCAATACATATTAAATAAATATCACTCAATAAATATGAACTCAGTTACTCAATAAATAAATAAATATAATTCGATAAATATTCAATAAATATAAAGTAAATTACTCAATAAATAAATATTCCATACATATTCAATAAATATCACTCAATAAATATAATCAATTACTAAATAAATAAATATCATTCAATAAATATCAAAACCTCTATATTTAAAAGAACAAACTACTGCCTCGTGATCACTGAAAAACATTGGCAACACTATTGATTCTATTTCATAATGTGTTGTTTTTACATAAACGTGATCAATTAACGTCCCTTTTTCTGTTGTTGGTGCGTTTACATGTTGAACATATCCTTTGTCGGTTAGAAATCTGCAGATAGTTGATGATTTCAAAATGTCGTCATTGAAATCGCCCATGACTGTAATTGTGTTGCTTTTTGGCTCTAGCCAATCAAGTAATTTGGCTAGATTTTCTTTAAACAAAGACACGGGATACGATGGTGGACGATAAATGACTGCTATCAATATGTTATACTTAACACAGTTGTAAATCAAACATTCCAAATTGACATGTGGTCCTTTGATAATGTCATATGCCAAATTGTCTGCACTGTACAATCCAACTCCACCATGTTGTTGTCCTTGTAATGACATCAGTGCTGGGTTGTTGCTACTGTAACATAAACTTCGTGGACAACTGTGAAAAGTAAAACCATCTATGTTTACTGTTTCAAATGAGGATGAAGCAGATAACCATGTTTCTGTAACAGCAATACAGTTAAGCTGCAAATGCTGTGTACACAATGCCAAATCAGATACATGTCGAGTCAAACTTTGAATATTAATCAAAAAGACATTAAAAGTATGTGTACTAAAATTGGGCCTTTTACTTCCAATCAAAAATGGGAGCATACTCTGTATTGCATCTTTAATGTTGTCCCTACAATATAAGACTTTATCTTCAAAATTTTGAATCACCAAACCTGACAAATTTCTAACACGACTTAATGCCACATATGCCTGTCCTGCAGTAAATATTCTTTTGAGACACACCACAGCATTATCCACAGTAACCCCTTGTACTTTATGTACCGTGCAAGCCCAAGCAAGTTTAATTGGAAACTGTCGTCGCAAACCACCTTTCTTAGTTACTTTCTCTTCCTCTGGCTCAATACCTGTAGAACCCATAAAAACCTCTGAACCATCTGCAGATTTCCGCCTCTCTGCACCAATATGGTCATCATCAAACTTAATATAAACTTTTTGAGGAAATTTCTTATTTTCCGAAGAAACTATATGTGTCACAGTACCGCATACCCCATTAACAAGACCGTCCATAACATCCACGTTTTTGCACAACATTACACGCGCATGCTTACCTAACAAAAGTTGTTCAGCCAAACGTGTCATAGGTTTTGCTATGATGTCCAGTTTTCAATTCTAGTTTTCCTGTTTTTGTATTATTTACATAATCCTGAGCATCTATCTGGACATATTCAGGACATGTCTTAAACAGTTGTTCTACATTATGCTCATTAACCTGTTTATTTGTTGGAAATATGTGCAAAGCTGAACTCTCTTCACCAGTCTCACAACGTTTTAATATTTCTATGTCGCTTTTTAACATCGGGGTCTTCTTTACACGGGTTCTTACTCTGTTTAACAACTCTGCAAACACATTATCTTTTTGTCTAACTATTTCTTTTAATTCCACAACCTTAAATAGAGTAGACCACAAGTTTATACCTAGATTGTCTTCATACAGCGGTTTCCCTTTTACTGGAGGTAACTGGTAAAAATCTCCAACAGCAACTACACTAATGTTTCCAAATGGGGAGAGACTTTGTTTACTCTGTCTTAATCTTCCATTAATATAAGACAACAGCCTGTGATCAACCATTGATATTTCATCTATTATCAAAATTTGAAGATCACCAAATTTAACACGCAAAGAATTCACCTTTTCTTCACCCAAAGGTGTGTACGGTAAACGAACATCTTTTCCTATGCTAAATGTGTGGTGAATGGTTGAGGCACGCAAATTGTAAGCAGCTATCCCCGTAGGAGCCGTTAACAAAACACAAATATTGTCAGGATGACGACAGACTGTTGACAATAATCTCATGGCTTCATACTGAATGGCTTTTATTAAATGGCTTTTTCCCGTTCCTGCACCCCCTGTAATAAATAAATGGAATGGATTTGGGTTTTTCCCAATTACTTTTGCTAAGCACCATTGTCGAATCTGATAAAAAATAGACAGCTGAGTCTCATTTAAAGATCTAATTAAAGCCAAACCATCATTTCTACACATTATATTATTTTGCTTTTCCAAATGTGCTACTTTTTGTCTATTTAATGCTAAATCTGGAATATTTTCCTCGTGTTCTTCAACTATCTGTTCTTTGTCTTTCTGTTCCTGCTCACACTGTAAACGCTCCAACTCTTGCTCTGGGCACAGTTCACACCAGGCATCTTCTAAAACACCATCTGTATCAATACTACTCTGGATATTATCCAATTCATCTGCTTCAATTTCAAACTTATTTCTGTTTAAATCAACAACTGACTTCACTGAATGTCTTGAGCCATCACTAAACCTAACATGCCCATTCTTGTAAAACTGTTGAAATGTTTCAACGCTTGGAGGTTTTAGCTGCTTATCTAAACGATATGGCAAGAACAACTGCATGATACTTTGATGAAATAATTCTGGACTTTTGGTTTCAGAAAAGCGCGCATAACGAATAACTGCAGGTTTTGTCCGTGTTCTTTTAGCAACAGTTCCAAAACCTTTGTTTAATTTAATCTGTGTCTTACATTTTTCATTTTTACACAAAACACGATATTCCGATGCAAATGTTGCCATACACATGTCATTAAAAACACTATCGTTTGGCCTATTCTTGTAACGATCAACAAAACTAGTCATCCAAATATCGTCTGTGTTTATGTCTTCTGATGCTGCCTTTTGCTTTAACACACTTAATGGCAAACTCATTCGTACTATATTCTCGCCTGTGGGTACAAAAAATACTTTCCTTGAACATTCCTTCAGATGCATATTTGTTAACCTATACACAGCTTCTTGAGCACACACATCTCTGTTATGGAGATAGACACTGCCTAGATTTCTCAGTGCATCTCTTGCCTCAACATTTTTCTCCTTTGATGCTTCTCTTTGGGCGTTAGCTAACAAAAGTCCCATCTCCCTTTCTGCCTTTGAAATGTACGAAATTATGTAAACAACACATGCATATGCATCGACTACATACTGAATGTCTAGATTGGCCGACCAACATTTTAATAGAGGCTTACTATACTGATTTACCCAAACTTCATTAACCTGCCTCTTTAACACAATATGTGTATTTCTTGCTAAACTTTGATATGCAGCCTCAAAAGTTGCTTGATTAATCCCTACACTTTGAAACAAATGTTCAACACTATCAAAGGTATTATTCTCATCAGACAAAGCCTCCTTGATTTTTGACATTATATTTGATGCGTGATCTCTTTTCATTTTACTTGAATCTTTCTGACGCTGTTTTCCACATGCTGCACACACTGCAGAACTCCCTGTCTCTTCTCCCTGACAAATACATACTTTTTCTTCATCGTTTGTTTTCCGACATATAAATGTACGACTAGATGCAGGCCTTGGAAAATTGAAACGACAAACCGTCTTTTTCTTTTTACACGTTTTTGAATGTCGCTTTGAATGTTGCTGCACAGATGTGACAATTTCGTGTAATGTGTCATCTTCTGCTGGTAACTCACATGTTACATATTTATCAATAAATTCAACTACCTCTTCATCTGTGTTTTTATCAATTAATGGTGCATTCTCAATCCAAAACAGGCAATGGACATGAGGTGATCCGCGCTGCTGAAATTCTACTCGATAAAAGTAATCAACAATTTTACCAATTGGATGCAATGGCGACATAAGTACCTCCCTCAAGAAACAATGCCAGCGAAAATCAAACATCCTAGCTGCAGTCACAGAATTCCGACGCAATAGGTCACACCTCTCTGCCCACTCTAAATCTTCTACTGTCTGTGTTCTACCTTCCTGTTTCAAAATACTATTAAGAAGATTCTTCCAACGCACATCAGCCGAAGAAAACGAACAAAACCAAGTTGGCACGCCGAGCTGACGGACACAAGCGAGAAGGTCTTTCTGTGCTCCTTGCCAAAAAGCTGGTGTACCTCGAATTGGTTTAAGAAAACGATACCCATCATCAAACTCCAACAACTTTTTCAAAGATTCTTCATGGTTTAACTTAACTTTTTCCTGAGCATGTACTCCTCGAGAACTATGGCATTTTCCTTTCCGTAATGCTACAGACACACTTGACATAACCTGTTCTATCTCTGACATATACTGAGCAAAAAATATATATTCCACATTTTGTGCAAACCTACCATCGGCATGTTGAATTCTGTTATTAAAATATCGCGATAATGTCAAACGATTTGCTCTCTCTTGATGATATGTATAACATCCCTGTGGAAACAACACTGGAAAACATTTGGCTTCGTTTGTATAATCAGAAAGCAATTTAACAGGATTATTCCCTTCTGCTGGTGCAAGATTCAATACACCATCAAAATATTGATCGAGCACTTCCTGACCAATGTCAACAGGCATAAGACACGTGTCTTGAAACATACAATGTTGTTGTCTATCATGCAAAAGCTCATCTTCATCAACATCTGCAGATGCTTCATCTATAGTACTATCAGGCTCCTTCCCTGAAACCTCATCTGGCTCCCTACAAAACTCATTCAGCCACTCTTCATTAAACTCTACATCTCTATAATGCACATTTGTTTGTTTTAAATATTGCAATGCTCGCCTCACACGCATAGTGTCAACAAACTTATATTCATAATGCCCTTTATAAGTTAGCTTACGTTTTAATTTTATGCGACACAGAGATCCTTCCATGTTAGAACGAGGCAGTACATTGCTAGTCTGCACAATATTTGCTGGAACACATGTCACTGGTCCATGTACTCCATTTTGTCCGCCTTTAGGCAAAGCTAACATTTTCAAAAATGGTATATGTAAAGCTATCAAATGCTGTTCTAAGCTATTCAAACATGCCAACTCTGGTGGAATGGGATCAGGTCTCAAACTGTTCATTGCACATTCAGGCGGCAGTACACCTCTTTTAATCTTACTATGACACGAGTGGCAAATCCACAGCTGACCTCTAGCTATATCCAACTGACACGGCGTTGTACAGTCCTCATTACATTTGTGTAAATAGTCTTCAGTTAAACATTTATCTGCAAATGAAGCCATTGCTTTATTCTTACTGTAATCAGCTCGTTGACACCTTGTAACCTGATTTTTAAACAACAGTCTATGACAAACACAACACACAAAATCAGGCCCATCTTTCACCTTATCTAAAAACCTCTCCTTAACAAAATCAAACTCCTTCTGCTTATATTTAATTTCTTTCCGCTTCAATTTGTTAAAAGCTGCAACATGAATCTTATGCTGAAGATTTCCCTGATACTTCTTTATACTCATGGATTTCACACTCTCTTTAAATAACACATCTTCCTGATACTTCTTTATACTTATGGAATTCACACTCTCTTTAAAGGACACATCTTCCTGATACTTCTTAATACTCATGGATTTCACTCTCTCTTTAAAGAACAGATCTTCCTGATACTTCTTTATACTCTTTTGTTTAACTTTATCCCTATGCAACTCATCTCCCTGATATTTGACTCTCTTCCTACCTCTTATTTTGTCCCTATGCAACTCATCTCCCTGATATTTGACTCTCTTCCTACCCCTAATTTTGTCCTTATGCAACTCATCTTCCTGATATTTGACTCTTCTCCTAACTCTAATTTTGTCCCTATGCAACTCATCTTCCTGATATTTGACTCTCTTACTACCTCTAATTGTGTCCCTATGCAACTCATCTTCCTGATATTTGACTCTTATCCTAACTCTAATTTTCTCCCTATGAAAATCATCACCCTGATATTTGACTCTTCTCATACGTCTAATTTTCTCCCTATGAAAATCATCTCCCTGATATTTGACTCTTCTCATATGTCTAATTTTCTCCCTATGAAAATCATCTCCCTGATATTTGACTCTTCTGATACGTCTAATTTTCTCCCTATGAAAAATCATCTCCCTGATATTTATTTCTAAAAATTTCCTTTACCGTTTCCCTGTACAGAACACTATTCTGATATTTCATTTTCTTTTGGAAATTCTTCTTCTTTTCCAAATACTTGGAAAAAATAACATTAATATTTGCAGTGCTCTGCGTCTGGACTTTTGGATTCCTTGTACCTGTCTCTAATGAATTACCTACCTCACACAAATTTATACAAATATGCTTATCACCATAAACACACAATACTGGTTCAAAATGATTATTCTCATGTTTTAAGTAAATGCCTTCATTTGTAACCATTGAGCAAAAGCTACTGTATTTCAACCATGTTTCACCGCTATATATAAATATGTCCACTCCAAAAGCATTTGCTGTTGCTTGAATTTCTATATTGGTTGCACTACTACCAACATACCTCATTTGCGACTTGTTAATATACTCTGCCACTGAAACATATTCCTTATCCAAATACTCCATGTGTTCTGCACTATGAATTTCCATGTACTTTACAACAGCATGTCTAATTTTCAGATGACCTTTTTGAGAGCCACAAATAACTTGAGATACTGATCTAAAAAAACTATTTCCATCCTCTAGAATTCCCTTTGTTTTACACACAACACCTAAAGACCCATATTCTGTATGCACTTGTAAATCCTGTCTTTCAAACTCCACATTCAATTTGCTACATAATGTTTTTGCAAATTCAGTGCAAATAGGACTAAATTTGAATGCAAACTTACTTGACTCATCCACAACATCACAATCTGTTTGCTGATTTACATCATCCTCAATATACACTACTTCTTCACTCCCAGAACTTGAAATTCCAACTGGACTCAAACCACCTGTACACACAACTGTTTTCATGTTCTCATGCTCTGTGACTTTACATAAACTGCTCTCTGCACTTTGTCTGGTATTGTGCACTTTGGAGAAGGATGTATTCACTTTACAATAACCATAACAGCTTTGCAACTGAGGCTGATGAACACACACAACAGTTTCATAATGGTTGCCATTGCAATTTTGCAAGTAGATGCCCTGTTTTGACAAACACCTATACTTGCAGCTATATTCTAGCCACCGGTTATCATAATAAGTAACTATATTAACTCCTAGACAATCTGTTGCTGCTTGAATTTCCACTTCGGTTGCCCAACTGCCAACATATTGCATCTTGGAAATCTGAATGTACTCGGCCACTGATGAAAATTCACTTCTCAAAATATGTTTATAATCCACTGCCTTATTTTTCAGTTGTTTAACAACAGCCAGTCTGATTTTCCTGTGGTTCTTCTGTGTGCCGCTCACAGCTAGGGAGATTGCTCGAAAGAAACAATTGCCATCAGCCACTATTTTCTCATTCTTACACGGAGATCCTAACAAACCAACTGCTCTTAACACTTGTGCATCAGATTTTTCATACTCTATATTCAACTGTGTACATAAAGACTGTGCAACTTCATTACCAAGAGGATCAAACTGTAGCTTTTTAGAAGCCACATCACTAATAAACATGACATCTGCACTAACATCTGCACTAACATCTATTTTCCTTTTCTTAGATCCACAAGTTTGCCCTGTAATCTTACACTTAGTACCGATCCTGCCTGCTGATGCAATACCATGTTCCAATGATGATGAACCTAAACCCAATTCTACCATTTCAAAAGTCTCAGCAGATTCTATAGACTTCACTCCTGCAAACTGTGATTTCAAACTGCTTGTATTTGGGTCTGCGTAAATGACACGAACCCCAGAAATCTCAAAAGGCCTATCTCCACTACTGAGTGACAAAGACAATTTGTGTATGTAACTAAAAACATCTTTAAGACAACTAAAATACACAATAAGGCTTTTACCAGGGGGATCTACCATTCCAGCAGCACAACGCGCATGAGAATCAACAATTGCATAGCGTCTACTTTCACAAATTATTGCACACGTGTTACTACACAATGTTAGAAGACATGTGTCATATTTTGCAAACATGTCATCCAAACCATTTAGCAGAGACTTAAATACACCAGCCTGGATAAATTCTCCATCAACAATATTTACATCACCAGATACAACATCACCATACTCAAACTTGAAATTATGTCCACCAATAACTGACTGCTTGGGCAAATCAGGAACACTCAATAGTCTTGATACTCCATAAACATCACCATATTCATCAATAACTGACTGCTTGGGCACATGTGAAACACTAAATGGTCCTGATTTTCCACAAATCATATTGCCTCTCACAGACTTGTACAACTCATCACCTAAAACTAAAACTGTGTCAAGATCCTCTGTCTGCCATGAAAAAACACTTTCAACTGCATGTTTTGCTAAAGCTGTCAAACCTATTGCCATACACTGAACTCCTGCATTTTCAAAGCGAGAATCACCCTGATGAAATGAACCTATAACACTATTTGGAAGGACATTTTTCGCAACACTCTTACCTCTGGCAGAAACATCCACAACCTTACCTGCATCGACCTCCTCCATTCCCACCACTTCCACAGGCCTGGTACGTGCTGCCTGGATAGGCACGTCCACAGCAAACGGGGTTGCCTCCACCTACAAAAAAGTAAAATGTTACCCGCCAATCTGCCAGAAACCACATCTACAAGTTTACCTACACCAACCTCCTGGTAGGTGCTGCATATGAAGATACCTCAAGAAGACACACATGTTGCCTCGACCTAAAATAATTTATTGTACTATAATATTTTGACAGAACTCTTTTAGTATACATTTGGCTGTTGGTAATTTAAAGGATATGTCAATTAAATGGTTAAAGCAATTGAATGGTTACATCTTTCAACTTAAAATGTGTGTTATATCCCTTTTTTCGGTGTTAACGGCAACTATGTTTGGCAAAATAATTCTGCTCACAAGTCAAATTGTACTATGAAAGCTTGTGATAGCTTTACATTTGAAAGCAACATTGGAAATCACTCATTTTGCAGACTGGTTAAACATCCCAGGTCCTAGTTATATGAACTACACCAGACATTCACAAAATCTAGGCGTAAGATAAAAGGGGTAGGGCTGAGTGGAACATTGGGACTGGAGCAAAGACCCAACCTCCTCCCTTGCAACCGCTTCAAGTACACTGGTAGGTGAATCCTGGGAAGACACCCCCACAACCCTTGGTGTTGCCTCAACCTAGGAATAACACAGCAGACAAAAAAACTGAATGAACTGCATTAACAAAGTACTGCGTTACAAGTCTCTTGTGGCAGCAACTACATTATTAGTTCAATCTGTGCATATAACAAAGGTCTTGAAGCTACCAATTAATAGTCTGTTAATTATATAACATAATAATGATGTTTAGCTTTTTACTGCAAGAACCATGAAAAAACTTTGCATTGCCAAGTAAAAAACCCAATAGGTGCACCAACCTTTTACACAACAGACATGCACAAAATCTAGGAGTAAGATAAAAAGAATAGGACTAAGTGGGATATTGGCACTGGACCTAAGTACTAACCTCCTCCATGGCAACCACATGCACGACACTGGTAGGTGAGTCCTGGGAAGACACCTCCACAATCATTGGTGTTGCCTCAACCTAGGAATAAAACAGCAGACAAAAACAATTGATTGAACTGCCTTAACAAAATACTGTGTTACAAGTCTCTTGTGACAGGAACTACATTATCATTTACATCTGTGCATATAATGAAGGCCTTGAAGCTACCAATTAATACTGTCTCTTAATGATCTAACATAATAATGAGGTATAGCTTTATACTGCAGGAACAATGAAAACACTTTGCACGCTCAAGTAAAAAACTCAATAGGTCCTCCAACCTCTGTCGGCAGAACGTCTGTCAGAGGACAGCCAGGTGAGGCCTCACAAGACACTGGTACAACACTTGATTCAGCCTCAACCTAGTGGGAAGAAAAATACATTAAAAAAAACTGTACACTTATCATTGTTTCACAATTAGTGAATATTTCAAACATTTTAACCAACTACCTATTTACTCAGACTGTAAAAACAATTAGAATACTAAAATATTACATTGAAATAAATTACAAACCTGCCGCTGCGGACGTTTCCTTTTCGAGGCAACTGCTTTCTGCCGACAGTCCACTTTAGGCTTGATCTAATGGGAAACAAAGAACACTTTTTCAAGAAGTATTTGGAACAAACTATATAGTGTTCTATATTATATAACAGTCTTAAATGGTGTAAACTTGTTCTGTGTCAGGACAAATAACGAACATTGAAATGCCTCAAACATACAATTTGCATATTACAAATTACCCGTTTGCCTTGTGGAACAGGTGGGCCCACAGGGCTAGACAGATGAGATGGAGAAGCTCTCTCCATTGCATCGAGCGTGGCACTGCTGAACCAAACGGGGTTCACAGGGATGATCTCCTCCAACACCACAGATGTTGCATCCACCTGTGAAAAAAAATAAAGGCTATAGTTTTTAACAACCTGTAATTGATTTGTCTTGTTCAAAAGTCAATTATACTCAGCATGTATTGGAACAAATAGGTATCACTTAATCATTACCATCTTAAACTGCTCAGAAAAAATCATCTACTTGAAAAAGTTTCAAAGAGAAAGAGACTCACCTTCTTGCGCTTGCCAACGAGTTTCCACTCAAAAGGGTTTGACGGACGTGGCACACTGACCTCTCCCGTGACGACCACCTTTGGCACAAAACCTCTCACAGGGGGCGATGTCCTGGGAGGAACCTGTGGAGCTGGCGATGGTGGGTTCAGCTGCAGGTAGGCAGACTGCCACAGCAACTTAACCAGAATCTCCATGCCGCCATCGTCACTGAGATGGACCTGTGAATAAGTAATGAATATACTTTAACAACAGAACTTTTCAAGTCTATATGAATCTGCAATGAACTACACTACTAAGATCAATACAAAGTGTAAGTATACATCAAATTTTTCAACTGGCAATATTAAAATAACACGTTGTACTTACACCATCCCTGCTCCACAGCTCAAGGTGGTTGAACGGGAAGTGCTCAGCAGTGGAGAAGTACTTGATGTCTTTGAAAAAAGAACACATGAAGAATTTAAATATCTACATATATTAATTCTGAATTCGAAATCATAGCAAAGACCTGAATTTACATATTTATTCAATCAGTTTGGCTAAAAAGACATACATAACTGAACTAACACTGAAAACTTTTTTTTTGCAACTTACTCATGCTGGCTGCCACACGATGAAACTCTTGACGCGTAAGTTGCTGCAAACCCGCGTCAACATTCAATCGGGGTATGAAGTCCTGGACAAAGACCTTATAAACAATACTTGTTGTTAGCATTTTATTCCCTCATAATTTCAAAATCATTAAAACAATGTTATTATTTTAAACTACTACAAAGCATACCTGAGTCGAGAGACTAAGGGCACTGCGCAGGAGCTTCCGGAAGTCAGCTCCTGCCTCCTCAACAGTACGGCTGGCGGTAAGATTGTTGCTCGGGGCCATGACGCAAACTGCATCGGGTCTCGGAGTTATTGCGGCATGCAACAACTCGGTCCTCAACTCCGACGCACAGGCCCCCGGCGTTGACATGAAGCCAAAGGAGATGCGTCCCTCTGGCATCTTCACAAAACCATCTACAATGGCACGTAGATGGGAGGCTCCCACAACAAGAACAAACTGTAACAGAAAGGTTATTTATTTGAAAATAAATAAAAATCATATATAATTCCTCAAATCAAGTATTTGTGAATACATTATGAAAATAGTATTTACCTCATTGTCTGGATCCTCAGGTGGAATGACCAATTTGTGACTGCGCCCAGTCCAGCTAGAAATTGGCCATTGTCTCACTCGGTGACGGTAACCTGCACCATGACCTATTTATAAACATACACAGAAGAGTTAAAAACACACACAGAAAAACATGTCAACAAACATTAAAATAATGGAAAAACAATATTATGCAGTTAAAGGTGGGATATGTAGTTTGCTTTTGGCTTTATTTGGTAAAATTGGCATAATATCCTTTCAGTAACAGAAATGCTTGGAGAATAAACTTGGATCTCCATGTTTACCGCTGCCTCTGTATTTTCAATTTAAAAAATGCATCGCGCCCGAATGTATTGACCAATCAGGCTCTCGATCTCGCCACACCTACCAGTCATGTTTGGAGGGAGGGACTACATCATGATTGACAGGAAGGAGGGGCAGGTTCTTTTGAAAAAGATGACCAATGGGAGGCCTTGTTGACATCAAACTACCTACCCCACCTTTAATCAATATGTAATGCATAAACAATTGGGAACATACGTTCAACAGGGCCAGGAAGATTCTGAGGTCCAACCATGACGATGCGTTGGGCCGCCATTCTCTGCCTGGCTGCATCCGAAAGGCGGGAGGACTTGGTACGAGGCATCTAAAAGAATGCAAAACAAATGTTTAGAAAGAAATCACCAGACAGCTTTCAACACACAACTAGCACTGCGAGCAGCATTGAGCAGGCCCTTGCACCCCACGCATGTCTTGGTGTGGCGCTGTTAAAGGGTGTGCTATTTCTGAGAAACTATTTCTGCTATTTCTGAGAGAAACTTCCTGTCACCAGTAGGTGGCGCTCTAAGTGTGACTCAATACCGACGCATAGATGTGTTGAGGACACGACCTTCATCCAGCGTGAGCAATTTGGGGTAAATCGAATAACGTATGTAAGAGTTATGAGGACTTCCTGTTTTATGGTGAAACATTGGCGGCAACATTGTTTGGTGAAAGTTAAATTCTTTTGATAGCTTTTGATCAGAAAGATCTTCAGATGACACAATGTGTTCAGACCGGGCGCAAATTTTTTCGGCCGCACGGCAAGTTTACATAGAAAGTCAATACAATTCACGCAAACTGGGCGGCGCGAATCAGGCGAACCCGGCGGCGTCAATCATGCGAACTGCCGCATGGTGGCCAGGATTGGCCGCGCGGCGAATTCGCAAAAAGTAAAAAAAAAAAAAGACATTTTGGCAAATTCGCTGCGCGGCGACCCCTTCGGTTGGGCGAACTGGGCGGCCCACCACGCCCAGTCGGAACACAGCATAAGTGTGCTTACATTTATAGATACATGGATGCAGTGATGGTGGTGAAAGAAATAGTCTACATTCTTCACTTGCTGTTGACTGACTGTTACATTAGTCGACTTTAGCCTACTTCATCAAAAGCCACATTAGCCTACTTTATTTACATCTACAGTAACAGTGACTATTAGTGGGGTTGTGAATATTAATGCGCAATTGGGCCATTGAAGTTAAGATATTGAATTGAGCAGCATGGCTTCCTATTGTCTGAGCCCTGCTTCAACTATCTTAATTTATCAGACAGAAAAAAAAACAGCCAAGCACATAAACCAGGCTGGACCTGGCTTGGTCGCCCGCCCATAACCCAGGCTCGACCTGGCCTGGTCGTAGTAGCCAAGAGACACTTGGCGAAGCGCGGTCTAAACCGTCTCTTGGCGTGCGCTCCGCTCACCCAGTTTAACTACCGATTACAGTAAAATTATACTTTTAAAAAGGACAGTTGCAACATTGCGCACATCTATCTACCGTACATGCGCGAATTACATCACGAGTGCACAATAAAGTTGATGAAAATGAATGTTATTTGAAGCCTATATAACGCATCATGGGAATGTTGTGTTTTACAATTTCATTGAGCCAAATAAAATATAGGGACTATCCTTAGCCTAATATAATCCAATCTATGAACAACAACAATACCTTTTGCAAAGGGGAAATTTGATGGCTCCAACCGAGATTCCTCAGCTACATTTTAGATGCAAGTAACAACATTCCAAAAAGCATATCTTCATCTAGTCCGAATTCTAAGTAGGCTATTAGCCTACACATGATTACAAGAAAGGAAAACTGAGAATAGTCACTTTTGTCCAAAAATGTGTTATAGTTGTTAGCTTATATATATAGCCTATGCAGAATTAGAACTGACAGCATATATAAAATACAAACTTAAAGCCCTATTCGCACGGGACAAGTATTATCTGGGGACCTCGGTGATTTAGAAATTATCCCCTGTCGTCTGCATTTCGTTATGGCACATTCGCACTGGTTAAGCAAAGTCTGCGTTTTACTTGAATTTGCAGACATTATCTCCCGGTTATGATGCCACTGCACACTCTTTTTATGAAGTAAAAATCTACACATCATTAAGCCTATGGCTTCCGTATACAAAAGAGATTGTGAGCCTCAAGTTAGGCCTATTGCCGCAGCAGCGCAGGCATTTGGAAATGTACAGAGGCGCCTCAAATGTTTCACAGACTCAACCAAATGATATCTGTAGTTGGCTGATAACAGCTGAAGTAAACATTTGGCAGATGGTGCGTGGACATGTAGGCTACAGACATTACAGTATGTCAGGGAGCGTTCCGCTATTCGTTCATAGAGGGCCATGCAAACGTGCCTCCGGGCATGACAATTCTCTCACCGTCACAATGTATATATGGCCACCTTCATACAATGCTGAACATAATGAACGTAGACTTTATATGATATCCAATTGTAGGACAGTCGGTTACTTTTCCGTTGCAGTTTAAAATGCGGCTAGTACAATGCAGAAATTAATAATTGTCGCCGTTTTTGGCTGTTAATAGGGTACTCGAGGGTCGGCGTTAATAGGGCCCTACTATTGTTGCTTTTATAGCCGATACCAAACCATAATGAGGACGAATATACTCGCAATTGGTAATGTCTCCGAATATGTATTTAAACCGGCCCTCTTTTTGTCATGTAATTCCTACATAGTAGACAAGGCTAAAAGCCGTTGGCAGGCGATTTCAAATGATGCTAGCAAGATCTCAAAGCTAACTATATGAAGCCCACTAGCCCTAAAGCTAATAGCAAAAATTATAATAAATGAGCTACACAACACACTTTTAACACAAAGTAACCCTCACTCGTTTACAAATATAAAGACAAAATGTCGGAAAATGCCTAGCTAAGTTACACATTAGCTATAAAACAATAGCTAGGCTAGGCTAACAAGCTACCTTAGCTACACACTATAACGACACTCATTATTACTTACTGCGTTCTATCAAGTCCACGTAGTCCTCAAAAATCGATGTAAAGAAAGAAAAGAAGAAAGAAAGAAAGAAAGAAAGAAAGAGAGCTGCTGGAGATCGGGGGTTTGTGCTTGAAAGCTGTGTAATGCAAAAGCAGATACAGTCGCTATCTCGCTCGGTTATCACAGAAGTTCGAAAACTCAGTGACGCCCGTTGAAAGGAAGTCGAAGGTATTTATAGGCTACGCTCAGAGGCGCTATTTTCAAAATTCAAATGAACCAATCAGGAGTGTCAGCCGAACAATCATTTTATTCACACCACTACAATAATAATAATGATAATAATATTAATAATACACATATACTTAATAATTATACTACTACTAGGCTAATACTACTATGTATATCCCCTTGATGCCTGAATTTATTAATAATTATATTAAATTATTTTGTGTGTGTTTTTGCCTTCAAGCTGATGCTTAATTAAGTGGAGATGATTAATTTCACAATAGCACATAGAATAGATATACATTTGGCTATGATTCAAATTAGCGACAACAGGCATAAAATAAGCATTTGGGTCTAATGCAAATTAGCAACAACAGGCATAATTTATAAAGATTAAAAATATTATTTTATTATTTACTCATACACTTGACATGTTACATGTTTACTCATACTGTTTCACTGTCCTTATTACTGTAGGCCTACATGTTTACTAATCAATCAATCAATCAAAGTTTTATTTATATAACGCATTTCATACCCAGAGGCAACACAATGCGCTTTACAGAGAACAAGGGAGGTGGGCAGACATCCCACCCCTACATATTCCAGAGAGAAGCAAAAAAACAGTAATCACCCGGGGGCCAGATAAGTGAGCTGTAAAAATTCTTCCCTGACCCCTCTCAGCGAGGCCATCGAGCAAGCTCCTGGAGTATGTTTGTCTACCGGCTAAGAACATTTATAGAGCAATAAATAACATTCAATTACATTTTCAAGGTAAGAGAGGCTAATAACATCATAGGAGAGACATGGCAAACATTGGTGTATGCCTGTGTGTGCATAAATGTGCCTGGGCCCAGATAGAGGCAGGGGTTCGGGTAGGGTGGGGGGTAGGAAAAGGATACGGACCCGGGTTAGGTTGAGGGGAAGGGGATCTGAGCCCAGGACTGGTGTCTGTCAGTGTGTATGTGAGTGTGCCTGGGTCCAGGTAGAGGCAGGGGTCAGGGGTAGGGTGGGGGTAGGAAGAGGATACGGACCCGGGGTAGGGTGAGGGGAAGGGGGTACTGGACCCAGGCCTAAGGCCGGAAGTGGACTGTTGTATGTCTGTGTGTGCGTGTGTGTGTGTTAACTAATTTGCTACGACATCTGCAGCAGACACAGGGGTATCTATCGGACTCAGGGTGGTCTACTGGTGACAGTGGGGCATCCACTGGACCTGGTTAGAAGATACTGTAGGAGGGAGAGAGAGACGCACTAGGGAGAGGGGAGGCAGAACAGGGTTAGTAGCACACGGAGCCATATATAGAGCAATACATTACGTCAAACTACATTTTCAGAGCAAGAAAGGCTAAGAGCATCATGGGAGAGGTGTGTGTGTGTGTGTGTGTGTGTGTGTGCGTGCCTGGGCCCAGATAGAGGCAGGGGTTGGGGTAGGGTGGGGGGTAGGAAAAGGATACGGACCCGGGTTAGGGTGAGGGGAAGGGGATCTGAGCCCAGGACTGGTGTCTGTCAGTGTGTGTGTGAGTGAGTGTGACTGTGCCTGGGTCCAGGTAGAGGCAGGGGTCAGGGGTAGGATGGGGGTAGGAAGAGGATACAGACCCGGGGTAGGGTGAGGGGAAGGGGGTACTACAGAGTATTGGTACGGGTACTAATACTCTGTTCTTGTTACATGTTTAATCATATTGTTTGACTGTCCTTGATACATCTTTACTCATTCTCTGTCTGCTTCACTGTCCTTGTTGTGATGTAGAGAGTGAGCATGCAGTAACTGCTGAGTCTTACACGTGGAATTCACGAAAGCAGTTGTTGTTTTTGTTGAGGCACAGATGAACATTGCACTTTGCACATTTGAATATGGTCTGGCCCTTACATTTTGGGAGTTTGCAGCGTTGCCTCCCACCTTCAACCACAATGAGCACAATGTTTCCACTTGCCCCAATATCTGGTTCTCCTAGTGCAGGATCAATTTTCCCTGCAAAAATGTCAAATGCATGCACCATTCCTTTTGTGTCGCAAAGCACAAAGATTCTGTATCCCCATTTGTATGGCTTCTTGGGGAGATATTGCTTCAGACTTGATCTGCCTTTGAATGGCACCATTTGCTCAGCAAGAGACAACATTTGATCTTGAGGGAGAGCCTGAAATTTGGGGAGAAGTGAATCAACAAGTGTCCTGATTTTGAAAAGTCTATCACCGTTGACGGGTGCAATGTTGTCATTGAAATGAATGAAATGTTTTATTTCTTCCCATCTGTCTCGGGACATCACATCAGCCACTTGAGCTATTCGACATGCACTGGACCAGTACATTCTTGACCTAAGTAAACGGATGACACTCATGTACACTACAGTGCCAATAAACTGCTCAAATTCCTTCTGATCCAATTTGAGGGCAGGATTTGGATTTTGCTGTGTGCAATACAGATTGCTTTGTTCCACATTCCTACCCAAAAGATCAACATCAAAAAAGTCCCGGAAGTATTGAATGGGCAGTCTGATCTCATCAGCATCCGAAAGAGCAGATTCCCATATTGGAATTTCTTTTGTAGAGTTCTGTTGCTTCAGTTTCCATGCTACCTTTTGTGTTTTTCTTATTGTACTAGCAGCTGATCTCCCTCTTGCAGCAGTAGCACTGGTGCTAGGAAGTGCATCCTGATGATTTCCATCGGAGTCTTCATCACTGCTGCTGCTGTTGTTGTCTGTACTCTCACTACTGTTGCTTTGATCACCAGAAAGAAATCACTATTTACATTATATACATACTTGTACTTGTTTTTTGCTTCCCTCAGGAAAATATATATAGGGGTAGGAGCTATGTCCCTCCAAGCTTGATTTGATTTGTACACATGGTTACATTTACAAATATATGGCCATAGGTAAACAACAAAAAGTTTAAACTACACAACATTATAGCATTATTACTGCTGTTTTCATCACCTGGTATATTAGGAGTGTAGTCTTCATCGCTCCCCCCACTGTCACTGAGACAGCTGTCATCACTTTCACCGGGTGGAACCCTGGTTTGAAGTCCACCTGTTCGCTTCCCATAGAACGTGGATATGTTCATTTTGTTCTGTGTAAAAATAAAGGTAATGTAATCAAATTATATTATGGATATTTAGGGGTATATAACACTAGAATCGCAGGGGGGCGCTCTATACCTATAACTGCCAGAGAGTCAAATTGACTCATGCGCCAGGCTATGGCATTTCTACAGTAGTAGCCAGGCTAATAGAAAATGTGTTACGTTGTTATATCATGGCATTGTCTTCACAGATAAAGGTTTCAAGTCATACAATTGTGTTGGTTCTCTTGTTTTAGTGTTTAAAGGCTGTAGGCTATAATCTCTAATATTTATTATTAGGCCTATTATGGAGCTGGCGTTCAAATGCACTTCACACATATATTCATGACAGTGGTGCCGCAGAGAATTTCAATGTATCACCATAAAACAGGAAGTCCTCATAACTCCTACATATGTTATCCGATTTACTCCAAATTGCTCATGGTTGATAAAGGTCGAGTCCTGAACACATCTGTAGGTCAGTATTGAGCGCCGCCTACAGGTCAAGCAAGAAGTCATCATAACTCCTACATACATTGTCCGATTTACACAACATTCATCACGCTTCATCAAGGTACCGTCCTGAACACATCTATGCGTCGGTATTGAGTCACGCTTAGAGCGCCACCTACTGGTGACAGGAAGTTTCTCTCAGTACTGGACAACGAAATAGCACACCCTTTAACGGCGCCGCACCCCGACACGCGTGGGGTGCGAGGGCCCGCTCACTGCTGCTCGCAGCCCTAGTTAGGGCCCGAGCACTGGCGGTGCGAGGCCCTATTGAAACTCGAAGGATTATTATTAGGGCCCGAGCACTGGCGGTGCGAGGCCCTATTGAATTTCGAAGGATTATTATTATTATTAGGGCCCGAGCACTGGCGGTGCGAGGCCCTATTGAAACTCGAAGGATTATTAGGGCCCGAGCACTGGCGGTGCGAGGCCCTATTGTATTTCGAAGGATTATTATTAGGGCCCGAGCACTGGCGGTGCGAGGCCCTATTGAAACTCGAAGGATTATTAGGGCCCGAGCACTGGCGGTGCGAGGCCCTATTGAAACTCGAAGGATTATTATTATTATTATTCTCCTTCTTCTTCTTTACTCCAAACAAATGCCTTTTAGGCGGCCTGAACATCGATGAAAACGGATGAAACTTTGCAGATACGTCAGTCCCGGTGAAAAATTTGATAATTCATGGGTGACGGAAATGGGCGTGGCAAAACGGCTCAAGAGCGCCCCCTGGAAAGTTTCAAATGGCGAGCCCCACCTTTCAATTTGATGTAGGCGAACGAAATTCGGAGGGCATATGTATTTCAGCGAGCCACACTTAAATGTCTCTTGGAGCTATACCCAACATGCAACAGGAAGTCCGCCATTTTGCTCTTAATGTGCCATTTTGTCCTTGTTTTGACCATTTCCATGCCTCGTACTTCGACGAACTCCTCCTACAGATTTCATCCGATCAACTTCATATCGGGTCAGCTTCATCTTAAGACCTTTGTGATCAAAAGTTATCAAAAAAATTGAGTTTTCACCAAACACCCTTGCCGTGGCGCCCCGCCAAAGTTTGACATTTCGCCATAAAACACGAAGTCCTCATAACTCCTCCATACATTATTCAATTTGTCCGATATATCTCACGCTTCATGACGGTTCTGTCCTGAACACATCTATGTGTCAGTATTGCGTCATACTTATAGCGCCACCTATTGGTGAAACAGGAAGTCCTCATAACTCCTCCATACATTATCCGATTTGTCCGATATATCTCACGCTTCATGACGGTTCTGTCCTGAACACATCTATGGGTCAGTATTGCGTCATACTTATTGCGCCACCTATTGGTGAAACAGGAAGTCCTCATAACTCCTCCATACATTATCCGATTTGTCCGATATTTCTCACGCTTCATGACGGTTCTGTCCTGAACACATCTATGTGTCAGTATTGCGTCATACTTATAGCGCCACCTATTGGTGAAACAGGAAGTCCTCATATCTCCTCCATACATTATCCGATTTGTCCGATATATCTCACGCTTCATGACGGTTCTGTCCTGAACACATCTATGTGTCAGTATTGCGTCATACTTATAGCGCCACCTATTGGTGAAACAGGAAGTCCTCATAACTCCTCCATACATTATCCGATTTGTCCGATATTTCTCACGCTTCATGACGGTTCTGTCCTGAACACATCTATGTGTCAGTATTGCGTCATACTTATAGCGCCACCTATTGGTGAAACAGGAAGTCCTCATATCTCCTACATACATTATCCGATTTGTCCGATATTTCTCACGCTTCATGACGGTTCTGTCCTGAACACATCTATGTGTCAGTATTGCGTCATACTTATAGTGCCACCTATTGGTGAAACAGGAAGTCCTCATATCTCCTACATACATTATCCGATTTGTCCGATATTTCTCACGCTTCATGACAGTTCTGTCCTGAACACATCTATGTGTCAGTATTGCGTCATACTTATAGCGCCACCTATTGGTGAAACAGGAAGTCCTCATAACTCCTCCATACATTATCCAATTTGTCCGATATATCTCACGCTTCATGACGGTTCTGTCCTGAACACATCTATGTGTCAGTATTGCGTCATACATATAGCGCCACCTATTGGTGAAACAGGAAGTCCCCATAACTCCTCCATACATTATCGGATTTGTCCGATATATCTCACGCTTCATGACGGTTCTGTCCTGAACACATGTATGTGTAAGTATTGCGTCATACTTATAGCGCCACCTATTGGTGAAACAGGAAGTCCTCATAACTCCTCCATACATTATCCGATTTGTCCGATATATCTCACGCTTCATGACGGTTCTGTCCTGAACACATCTATGTGTCAGTATTGCGTCATACGTATAGCGCCACCTATTGGTGAAACAGGAAGTCCTCATAACTCCTGCATACATCATCCGACTTGCAACAAATTGCTGACGCTTCATGAAGGTGGTCTTCTGAACCCATCTATGTGTCGGTATTGAGTCACACTTACAGCGTCACCTACTGGTGAAACAGGAAGTCCTCATAACTCCTACATACGTTATCCGATTTACTCAACATTTCTCACGCTTCATCAAGGTACCGTCCTGAACACAACTATGCTACGGTATTGAGTCACACCTAGAGCGCCACCTACTGGTGACAGGAAGTTTCTCTCAATACTGCACACCGAAATAGCACAGCCTTTAACGGCGCAGCACCCCGACACGCGTGGGGTGCGAGGGCCCGCTCACTGCTGCTCGCAGCCCTAGTTCTCCTTATTCTCCTTCTTCTTCCGAAACAAATGCCTTTTTGGCGGCCTAAACATCAATGAAAACGGATGAAACTTTGCAGATACATCAGTCCCGGTGAAAATCGGATATATCATTGGTGACGGAAATGGGCGTGGCAAAACGGCTCAAGAGCGCCCCCTGGAAAGTTTAAAATGGCGAGCCCCACCTTTCAGTTTGATGTAGGCGAACGAAATTCGGTGGGCATATGTATTTCATCGAGCCACACTTAAATGTCTCTTGGAGCTATACCCAACATGCAACAGGAAGTCCGCCATTTTGCTCTTAATGTGCCATTTTGTCCTTGTTTTGACCATTTCCATGCCTCGTACTTCGACGAACTCCTCCTACAGATTTCATCCGATCAACTTCATATCGGATCAGCTTCATCTTAAGACCTTTGTGATCAAAAGTTATCAAAAAAATTGAGTTTTCACCAAACACCCTTGCCGTGGCGCCCCGCCAAAGTTTGACATTTCGCCATAAAACACGAAGTCCTCATAACTCCTACATACATTATCCAATTTGTCCGATATATCTCACGCTTCATGACGGTTCTGTCCTGAACACATCTATGTGTCAGTATTGCGTCATACTTATAGCGCCACCTATTGGTGAAACAGGAAGTCCCCATAACTCCTCCATACATTATCGGATTTGTCCGATATATCTCACGCTTCATGACGGTTCTGTCCTGAACACATCTATGTGTCAGTATTGCGTCATACTTATAGCGCCACCTATTGGTGAAACAGGAAGTCCTCATAACTCCTACATACAATATCCAATTCGTCCGATATATCTCACGCTTCATGACGGTTCTGTCCTGAACACATCTATGTGTCAGTATTGCGTCATACTTATAGCGCCACCTATTGGTGAAACAGGAAGTCCTCATAACTCCTCCATACATTATCCAATTTGTCCGATATAGCTCACGCTTCATGACGGTTCTGTCCTGAACACATCTATGTGTCAGTATTGCGTCATACGTATAGCGCCACCTATTGGTGAAATAGGAAGTCCTCATAACTCCTGCATACATCATCCGATTTGCACCAAATTGCTGACGCTTCATGAAGGTGGCCTTCTGAACCCATCTATGTGTCGGTATTGAGTCACACTTACAGCGCCACCTACTGGTGAAACAGGAAGTCCTCATAACTCCTACATACGTTATCCGATTTACTCAACATTTCTCACGCTTCATCAAGGTACCGTCCTGAACACATCTATGCTTCGGTATTGAGTCACGTCTAGAGCGCCACCTACTGGTGACAGGAAGTTTCTGTCAGTACTGGACACCGAAATAGCACACTCTTTAACGGCGCCACACCCCGACCCGCATGGGGTGCGAGGGCCCGCTCACTGCTGCTCGCAGCACTAGTTCTTCTTGTTCTTCTCCCCAAACAAATGCCTTTTTGGCGGCCTAAACATCGATGAAAACGGATGAAACTTTGCAGATACGTCCGTCCCGGTGAAAAATTTGATAATTCATGGGTGACGGAAATGGGCGTGGCAAAACGGCTCAAGAGCGCCCCCTGGAAAGTTTAAAATGGCGAGCCCCACCTTTCAGTTTGATGTAGGCGAACGAAATTCGGAGGGCATATGTATTTCATCGAGACACACTAAAATGTCTCTTGAAACTATACCCAACATGCAACAGGAAGTCCGCCATTTTGCTCTTAATGTGCCATTTTGTCCTTGTTTTGACCATTTCCATGCCTCGTACTTCGACGAACTCCTCCTACAGATTTCATCCGATCAACTTCATATCGGGTCAGCTTCATCTTAAGACCTTTGTGATCAAAAGTTATCAAAAAAATTGAGTTTTCACCAAACACCCTTGCCGTGGCGCCCCGCCAAAGTTTGACATTTCGCCATAAAACACGAAGTCCTCATAACTCCTCCATACATTATCCAATTTGTCCGATATATCTCACGCTTCATGACGGTTCTGTCCTGAACACATCTATGTGTCAGTATTGCGTCATACTTATAGCGCCACCTATTGGTGAAACAGGAAGTCCTCATAACTCCTCCATACATTATCCGATTTGTCCGATATATCTCACGCTTCATGACGGTTCTGTCCTGAACACATCTATGTGTCAGTATTGCGTCATACTTATAGCGCCACCTATTGGTGAAACAGGAAGTCCTCATAACTCCTCCATACATTATCCGATTTGTCCGATATATCTCACGCTTCATGACGGTTCTGTCCTGAACACATCTATGTGTCAGTATTGCGTCATACTTATAGCGCCACCTATTGGTGAAACAGGAAGTCCTCATAACTCCTCCATACATTATCCAATTTGTCCGATATATCTCACGCTTCATGACGGTTCTGTCCTGAACACATCTATGTTTCAGTATTGCGTCATACTTATAGCGCCACCTATTGGTGAAACAGGAAGTCCTCATAACTCCTCCATACATTATCCAATTTGTCCGATATAGCTCACGCTTCATGACGGTTCGGTCCTGAACACATCTATGTGTCAGTATTGCGTCATACGTATAGCGCCACCTATTGGTGAAACAGGAAGTCCTCATAACTCCTGCATACATCATCCGATTTGCACCAAATTGCTGACGCTTCATGAAGGTCACCTTCTGAACACATCTATGCGTCGGTATTGAGTCACACTTACAGCGCCACCTACTGGTGAAACAGGAAGAACTCATAACTCTTACATACGTTATCCGATCTACTCCAAATTGCTCATGCTTGATGAAGGTCGCATCTTGAACACATCTGTAAGTCAGTATTGCGTCATACTTATAGCGCCACCTATTGGTGAAACAGGAAGTCCTCATAACTCCTCCATACATTATCCAATTTGTCCGATATATCTCACGCTTCATGACGGTTCTGTCCTGAACACATCTATGTGTCAGTATTGCGTCATACGAATAGCGCCACCTATTGGTGAAACAGGAAGTCCTCATAACTCCTGCATACATCATCCGATTTGCACCAAATTGCTGACGCTTCATGAAGGTGGCCTTCTGAACCCATCTATGTGTCGGTATTGAGTCACACTTACAGCGCCACCTACTGGTGAAACAGGAAGTCCTCATAACTCCTACATACGTTATCCGATTTACTCAACATTTCTCACGCTTCATCAAGGTACCGTCCTGAACACATCTATGCTTCGGTATTGAGTCACGCCTAGAGCGCCACCTACTGGTGACAGGAAGTTTCTCTCAGTACTGCACACCGAAATAGCACAGTCTTTAACGGCGCAGCACCCCGACACGCATGGGGTGCGAGGGCCCGCTCACTGCTGCTCGCAGCCCTAGTTAGGGCCCGAGCACTGGCGGTGCGAGGCCCTATTGAAACTCGAAGGATTATTATTATTATTCTCCTTCTACCTTCTTCTTCTCCCCAAACAAATGCCTTTTTGGCGGCCTAAACATCGATGAAAACGGATGAAACTTTGCAGATACATCAGTCCCGGTGTAAATCGGATATTTCATGGGTGACGGAAATGGGCGTGGCAAAACGGCTCAAGAGCGCCCCCTGGAAAGTTTAAAATGGCGAGCCCCACCTTTCAGTTTGATGTAGGCGAACGAAATTCGGTGGGCATATGTATTTCATCGAGCCACACTAAAATGTCTCTTGGAGCTATACCCAACATGCAACAGGAAGTCCGCCATTTTGCTCTTAATGTGCCATTTTGTCCTTGTTTTGACCATTTCCATGCCTCGTACTTCGACGAACTCCTCCTACAGATTTCATCTGATCAACTTCATATCGGGTCAGCTTCATCTTAAGACCTTTGTGATCAAAAGTTATCAAAAAAATTGAGTTTTCACAAAACACCCTTGCCGTGGCGCCCCGCCAAAGTTTGACATTTCGCCATAAAACACGAAGTCCTCATAACTCCTCCATACATTATCCAATTTGTCCGATATATCTCACGCTTCATGACGGTTCTATCCTGAACACATCTATGTGTCAGTATTGCGTCATACTTATAGCGCCACCTATTGGTGAAACAGGAAGTCCTCATAACTCCTACATACATTATCCGATTTGCACCAAATTGCTGACGCTTCATGAAGGTGGCCTTCTGAACCCATCTATGTGTCGGTATTGAGTCACACTTACAGCGCCACCTACTGGTGAAACAGGAAGTACTCATAACTCCTACATATGTTATCTGGTTTACTCCAAATTGCTCATGCTTGATGAAGGTCGCATCTTCAACACTTCTGTAAGTCAGTATTGTGTCATACCTACAGCGCCGCCTACTGGTGAAACAGGAAGTCCTCATAACTCCTACATACGTTATCCGATTTACTCAACATTTCTCACGCTTCATCAAGGTACTGTCCTGAACACATCTATGCGTCGGTATTGAGTCACGCCTAGAACGCCACCTACTGGTGACAGGAAGTTTGTCTCAGTACTGCACACCGAAATAGCACACCCTTTAATGGCGCCACACCCCGACACGTGTGGGGTGCGAGGGCCCGCTCACTGCTGCTCGCAGCCCTAGTTATTATTATTATTCTCCTTCTTCTTCTTTACTCCAAACAAATGCCTTTTAGGCGGCCTGAACATCGATGAAAACGGATGAAACTTTGCAGATACGTCAGTCCCGGTGAAAAATTTGATAATTCATGGGTGACGGAAATGGGCGTGGCAAAACGGCTCAAGAGCGCCCCCTGGAAAGTTTCAAATGGCGAGCCCCACCTTTCAATTTGATGTAGGCGAACGAAATTCGGAGGGCATATGTATTTCAGCGAGCCACACTTAAATGTCTCTTGGAGCTATACCCAACATGCAACAGGAAGTCCGCCATTTTGCTCTTAATGTGCCATTTTGTCCTTGTTTTGACCATTTCCATGCCTCGTACTTCGACGAACTCCTCCTACAGATTTCATCCGATCAACTTCATATCGGGTCAGCTTCATCTTAAGACCTTTGTGATCAAAAGTTATCAAAAAAATTGAGTTTTTACCAAACACCCTTGCCGTGGCGCCCCGCCAAAGTTTGACATTTCGCCATAAAACACGAAGTCCTCATAACTCCTCCATACATTATTCAATTTGTCCGATATATCTCACGCTTCATGACGGTTCTGTCCTGAACACATCTATGTGTCAGTATTGCGTCATACTTATAGCGCCACCTATTGGTGAAACAGGAAGTCCTCATAACTCCTCCATACATTATCCGATTTGTCCGATATATCTCACGCTTCATGACGGTTCTGTCCTGAACACATCTATGGGTCAGTATTGCGTCATACTTATTGCGCCACCTATTGGTGAAACAGGAAGTCCTCATAACTCCTCCATACATTATCCGATTTGTCCGATATTTCTCACGCTTCATGACGGTTCTGTCCTGAACACATCTATGTGTCAGTATTGCGTCATACTTATAGCGCCACCTATTGGTGAAACAGGAAGTCCTCATATCTCCTCCATACATTATCCGATTTGTCCGATATATCTCACGCTTCATGACGGTTCTGTCCTGAACACATCTATGTGTCAGTATTGCGTCATACTTATAGCGCCACCTATTGGTGAAACAGGAAGTCCTCATAACTCCTCCATACATTATCCGATTTGTCCGATATTTCTCACGCTTCATGACGGTTCTGTCCTGAACACATCTATGTGTCAGTATTGCGTCATACTTATAGCGCCACCTATTGGTGAAACAGGAAGTCCTCATATCTCCTACATACATTATCCGATTTGTCCGATATTTCTCACGCTTCATGACGGTTCTGTCCTGAACACATCTATGTGTCAGTATTGCGTCATACTTATAGTGCCACCTATTGGTGAAACAGGAAGTCCTCATATCTCCTACATACATTATCCGATTTGTCCGATATTTCTCACGCTTCATGACAGTTCTGTCCTGAACACATCTATGTGTCAGTATTGCGTCATACTTATAGCGCCACCTATTGGTGAAACAGGAAGTCCTCATAACTCCTCCATACATTATCCAATTTGTCCGATATATCTCACGCTTCATGACGGTTCTGTCCTGAACACATCTATGTGTCAGTATTGCGTCATACATATAGCGCCACCTATTGGTGAAACAGGAAGTCCCCATAACTCCTCCATACATTATCGGATTTGTCCGATATATCTCACGCTTCATGACGGTTCTGTCCTGAACACATGTATGTGTCAGTATTGCGTCATACTTATAGCGCCACCTATTGGTGAAACAGGAAGTCCTCATAACTCCTCCATACATTATCCGATTTGTCCGATATATCTCACGCTTCATGACGGTTCTGTCCTGAACACATCTATGTGTCAGTATTGCGTCATACGTATAGCGCCACCTATTGGTGAAACAGGAAGTCCTCATAACTCCTGCATACATCATCCGACTTGCAACAAATTGCTGACGCTTCATGAAGGTGGTCTTCTGAACCCATCTATGTGTCGGTATTGAGTCACACTTACAGCGCCACCTACTGGTGAAACAGGAAGTCCTCATAACTCCTACATACGTTATCCGATTTACTCAACATTTCTCACGCTTCATCAAGGTACCGTCCTGAACACAACTATGCTACGGTATTGAGTCACACCTAGAGCGCCACCTACTGGTGACAGGAAGTTTCTCTCAATACTGCACACCGAAATAGCACAGCCTTTAACGGCGCAGCACCCCGACACGCGTGGGGTGCGAGGGCCCGCTCACTGCTGCTCGCAGCCCTAGTTATTCTTGTTCTTCTCCCCAAACAAATGCCTTTTTGGCGGCCTAAACATCAAAGAAAACGGATGAAACTTTGCAGATACGTCAGTCCCGGTGAAAAATTTGATAATTCATGGGTGCCGGAAATAGGCGTGGCAAAACGGCTCAAGAGCGCCCCCTGGAAAATTTAAAATGGCGAGCCCCACCTTTCAGTTTGATGTAGGCGAACGAAATTCGGAGGGCATATGTATTTCATCGAGCCACACTTAAATGTCTCTTGGAGCTATACCCAACATGCAACAGGAAGTCCGCCATTTTGCTCTTAATGTGCCATTTTGTCCTTGTTTTGACCATTTCCATGCCTCGTACTTCGACGAACTCCTCCTACAGATTTCATCCGATCAACTTCATATCGGGTCAGCTTCATCTTAAGACCTTTGTGATCAAAAGTTATCAAAAAAATTGAGTTTTCACCACACACCCTTGCCGTGGCGCCCCGCCAAAGTTTGACATTTTGCCATAAAACACGATGTCCTCATAACTCCTCCATACATTATCCGATTTGTCCGATATATCTCACGCTTCATGACGGTTCTGTCCTGAACACATCTATGTGTCAGTATTGCATCATACTTATAGCGCCACCTATTGGTGAAACAGGAAGTCCTCATAACTCCTCCATACATTATCCGATTTGTCCGATTTATCTCACGCTTCATGACAGTTCTGTCCTGAACACATCTATGTGTCAGTATTGCGTCATACTTATAGCGCCACCTATTGGTGAAACAGGAAGTCCTCATAACTCCTGCATACATCATACGATTTGCACCAAATTGCTGACGCTTCATGAAGGTCACCTTCTGAACACATCTATGCTTCGGTATTGAGTCACACTTACAGCGCCACCTACTGGTGAAACAGGAAGTACTTATAACTACTACATACGTTATCCGATTTACTCCAAATTGCTCAAGCTTGATGAAGGTCGCATCCTGAACACATCTGTGCGTCAGCAGTGAGTCATACTTATAGCGCCGCCTACAGGTCAAGCAGGAAGTCATCATAACTCCTACATACGTTATCCCATTTACTCCAAATTGCTCATGGTTGATGAAGGTCGTGTCCTGAACACATCTGTAGGTCAGTATTAAGTCATACTTATAGCGCCGCCTACAGGTCAAGCAGGAAGTCATCATAACTCCTACATACATTATCAGATTTACTCAACATTTCTCAGGCTTCATCAAGGTACCGTCCTGAACACATCTATGCATCGGTATTGAGTCACACTTACAGCGCCACCTACTGGTGAAACAGGAAGTACTCATAACTCCTACATATGTTATCCGATTTACTCAAAATTGCTCATGCTTGATGAAGGTCTCATCTTCAACACTTCTGTAAGTCAGTATTGCGTCATTCCTACAGCGCCGCCTGCTGGTGAAACAGGAAGTCCTCATAACTCCTACATATGTTATCCGATTTACACCACATTGCTCACGCTTGATGAAGGTCGCGTCCTGAACACATCTGTGGTTAGTATTGAGTCCTACTTATAGCGCCGCCTACAGGTCAAGCAGGAAGTCATCATAACTCCTACATACATTGTCCAATTTACTCAACATTTCTCACGCTTCATCAAGGTACCATCCTGAACACATCTATGCATCGGTATTGAGTCACGCTTAGAGCGCCACCTACTGGTTACAGGAAGTTTCTCTCAGTACTGGACACCGAAATAGCACAGCCTCTAACGGCGCCACACCCCGACACGCGTGGGGTGCGAGGGCCCGCTCAATGCTGCTCGCAGCCCTAGTTATTATTAGGGCCCGAGCACTGGCGGTGCGAGGCCCTATTGAAACTCGAAGGATTATTATTATTCTCCTTATTCTCCTTCTTCTCCTTCTTCTTCCGAAACAAATGCCTTTTTGGCGGCCTAAACATCAATGAAAACGGATGAAACTTTGCAGATACATCAGTCCCGGTGAAAATCGGATATATCATTGGTGACGGAAATGGGCGTGGCAAAACGGCTCAAGAGCGCCCCCTGGAAAGTTTAAAATGGCGAGCCCCACCTTTCAGTTTGATGTAGGCGAACGAAATTCGGTGGGCATATGTATTTCATCGAGCCACACTTAAATGTCTCTTGGAGCTATACCCAACATGCAACAGGAAGTCCGCCATTTTGCTCTTAATGTGCCATTTTGTCCTTGTTTTGACCATTTCCATGCCTCGTACTTCGACGAACTCCTCCTACAGATTTCATCCGATCAACTTCATATCGGATCAGCTTCATCTTAAGACCTTTGTGATCAAAAGTTATCAAAAAAATTGAGTTTTCACCAAACACCCTTGCCGTGGCGCCCCGCCAAAGTTTGACATTTCGCCATAAAACACGAAGTCCTCATAACTCCTACATACATTATCCAATTTGTCCGATATATCTCACGCTTCATGACGGTTCTGTCCTGAACACATCTATGTGTCAGTATTGCGTCATACTTATAGCGCCACCTATTGGTGAAACAGGAAGTCCTCATAACTCCTCCATACATTATCCAATTTGTCCGATATATCTCACGCTTCATGACGGTTCTGTCCTGAACACATCTATGTGTCAGTATTGCGTCATACTTATAGCGCCACCTATTGGTGAAACAGGAAGTCCTCATAACTCCTCCATACATTATCCAATTTGTCCGATATATCTCACGCTTCATGACGGTTCTGTCCTGAACACATCTATGTTTCAGTATTGCGTCATACTTATAGCGCCACCTATTGGTGAAACAGGAAGTCCTCATAACTCCTCCATACATTATCCAATTTGTCCGATATATCTCACGCTTCATGACGGTTCTGTCCTGAACACATCTATGTGTCAGTATTGCGTCATACTTATAGCGCCACCTATTGGTGAAACAGGAAGTCCTCATAACTCCTCCATACATTATCCAATTTGTCCGATATATCTCACGCTTCATGACGGTTCTGTCCTGAACACATCTATGTGTCAGTATTGCGTCATACTTATAGCGCCACCTATTGGTGAAACAGGAAGTCCTCATAACTCCTCCATACATTATCCAATTTGTCCGATATATCTCACGCTTCATGACGGTTCTGTCCTGAACACATCTATGTGTCAGTATTGCGTCATACTTATAGCGCCACCTATTGGTGAAACCGGAAGTCCTCATTACTCCTCCATACATTATCCAATTTGTCCGATATATCTCACGCTTCATGACGGTTCTGTCCTGAACACATCTATGTGTCAGTATTGCGTCATACTTATAGCGCCACCTATTGGTGAAACAGGAAGTCCTCATAACTCCTCCATACATTATCCAATTTGTCCGATATATCTCACGCTTCATGACGGTTCTGTCCTGAACACATCTATGTGTCAGTATTGCGTCATACTTATAGCGCCACCTATTGGTGAAACAGGAAGTCCTCATAACTCCTCCATACATTATCCAATTTGTCCGATATATCTCACGCTTCATGACGGTTCTGTCCTGAACACATCTATGTGTCAGTATTGCGTCATACGTATAGCGCCACCTATTGGTGAAACAGGAAGTCCTCATAACTCCTGCATACATCATCCGATTTGCACCAAATTGCTGATGCTTCATGAAGGTGGCCTTCTGAACCCATCTATGTGTCGGTATTGAGTCACACTTACAGCGCCACCTACTGGTGAAACAGGAAGTCCTCATAACTCCTACATACTTTGTCCGATTTACACAACATTTCTCACGCTTCATCAAGGTACTGTCCTGAACACATCTATGCGTCGGTATTGAGTCACGCTTAGAGCGCCACCTACTGGTGACAGGAAGTGTCTGTCAGTACTGGACACCGAAATAGCACACCCTTTAACTGCGCCACACCCCGACCCGCGTGGGGTGCGAGGGCCCGCTCACTGCTGCTCGCAGCCCTAGTTATTATTAGGGCCCGAGCACTGGTGGTGCGAGGCCCTATTGAATTTCGAAGGATTATTAGGGCCCGAGCACTGGCGGTGCGAGGCCCTATTGAATTTCGAAGGATTATTAGGGCCCGAGCACTGGCGGTGCGAGGCCCTATTGAATTTCGAAGGATTATTATTATTATTATTATTATTATTCTCCTCCTTCTTCCAAAACAAATGCATTTTTGGCGGCCTAAACATCGATGAAAACGGATGAAACTTTGCAGATACGTCAGTCCCGGTGAAAAATTTGATAATTCATGGGTGACGGAAATGGGCGTGGCAAAACGGCTCAAGAGCGCCCCCTGGAAAGTTTCAAATGGCGAGCCCCACCTTTCAGTTTGATGTAGGCGAACGAAATTCGGTGGGCATATGTATTTCATCGAGCCACACTTAAATGTCTCTTGGAGCTATACCCAACATGCAACAGGAAGTCCGCCATTTTGCTCTTAATGTGCCATTTTGTCCTTGTTTTGACCATTTCCATGCCTCGTACTTCGACGAACTCCTCCTACAGATTTCATCCGATCAACTTCATATCGGGTCAGCTTCATCTTAAGACCTTTGTGATCAAAAGTTATCAAAAAAATTGAGTTTTCACCAAACACCCTTGCCGTGGCGCCCCGCCAAAGTTTGACATTTCGCCATAAAACACGATGTCCTCATAACTCCTCCATACATTATCCGATTTGTCCGATATATCTCACGCTTCATGACGGTTCTGTCCTGAACACATCTTTGTGTCAGTATTGCGTCATATTTATAGCGCCACCTATTGGTGAAACAGTACGTCCTCATAACTCCTCCATACATTATCCGATTTGTCCGATATGTCTCACGCTTCATGACGGTTCTGTCCTGAACACATCTTTGTGTCAGTATTGCGTCATATTTATAGCGCCACCTATTGGTGAAACAGTACGTCCTCATAACTCCTCCATACATTATCCGATTTGTCCGATATGTCTCACGCTTCATGACGGTTCTGTCCTGAACACATCTATGTGTCAGTATTGCGTCATACTTATAGCGCCACCTATTGGTGAAACAGGAAGTCCTCATAACTCCTCCATACATTATCCGATTTGTCCGATTTATCTCACGCTTCATGACGGTTCTGTCCTGAACACATCTATGTGTCAGTATTGCGTCATACTTATAGCGCCACCTATTGGTGAAACAGGAAGTCCTCATAACTCCTGCATACATCATCCGATTTGCACCAAATTGCTGACGCTTCATGAAGGTCACCTTCTGAACACATCTATGCGTCGGTATTGAGTTACACTTACAGCGCCACCTACTGGTGAAACAGGAAGTACTCATAACTCCTACATACATTATCCGATTTACTCCAAATTGCTCATGCTTGATGAAGGTCGCATCTTGAACACATCTGTAGGTCAGTATTGCGTCATACCTACAGCGCCACCTACTGCTTACAGGAAGTCCTCATAACTCCTACATACTTTGTCCCATTTACACAACATTTCTCACGCTTCATCAAGGTACTGTCCTGAACACATCTATGCGTCGGTATTGAGTCACGCTTAGAGCGCCACCTACTGGTGACAGGAAGTTTCTGTCAGTACTGGACACCGAAATAGCACACCCTTTAACGGCGCCATACCCCGACCCGCGTGGGGTGCGAGGGCCCGCTCACTGCTGCTCGCAGCCCTAGTTATTATTATTAGGGCCCGAGCACTGGCGGTGCGAGGCCCTATTGAAATTCGAAAGATTATTATTATTATTATTATTCTCCTTCTACCTTCTTCTTCTCCCCAAACAAATGCCTTTTTGGCGGCCTAAACATCGATGAAAACGGATGAAACTTTGCAGATACATCAGTCCCGGTGTAAATCGGATATTTCATGGGTGACGGAAATGGGCGTGGCAAAACGGCTCAAGAGCGCCCCCTGGAAAGTTTAAAATGGCGAGCCCCACCTTTCAGTTTGATGTAGGCGAACGAAATTCGGTGGGCATATGTATTTCATCGAGCCACACTAAAATGTCTCTTGGAGCTATACCCAACATGCAACAGGAAGTCCGCCATTTTGCTTTTAATGTGCCATTTTGTCCTTGTTTTGACCATTTCCATGCCTCGTACTTCGACGAACTCCTCCTAGAGATTTCATCCGATCAACTTCATATCGGGTCGGCTTCATCTTAAGACCTTTGTGATCAAAAGTTATCAAAAAAATTGAGTTTTCACCACACACCCTTGCCGTGGCGCCCCGCTAAAGTTTGACATTTCGCCATAAAACACGAAGTCCTCATAACTCCTCCATACATTATCCAATTTGTCCGATATATCTCACGCTTCATGACGGTCCTGTCCTGAACACATCTATGTGTCAGTATTGCGTCATACTTATAGCGCCACCTATTGGTGAAACAGGAAGTCCTCATAACTCATCCATACATTATCCAATTTGTCCGATATATCTCACGCTTCATGACGGTCCTGTCCTGAACACATCTATGTGTTAGTATTGCGTCATACTTATAGCGCCACCTATTGGTGAAACAGGAAGTCCTCATAACTCCTCCATACATTATCCGATTTGTCCGATTTATCTCACGCTTCATGACGGTTCTGTCCTGAACACATCTATGTGTCAGTATTGCTTCATACTTATAGCGCCACCTATTGGTGAAACAGGAAGTCCTCATAACTCCTGCATACATCATCCGATTTGCACCAAATTGCTGACGCTTCATGAAGGTCACCTTCTGAACACATCTATGCGTCGGTATTGAGTTACACTTACAGCGCCACCTACTGGTGAAACAGGAAGTACTCATAACTCCTACATACATTATCCGATTTACTCCAAATTGCTCATGCTTGATGAAGGTCGCATCTTGAACACATCTGTAGGTCAGTATTGCGTCATACCTACAGCGCCACCTACTGCTTACAGGAAGTCCTCATTACTCCTACATACTTTGTCCGATTTACACAACATTTCTCACGCTTCATCAAGATACTGTCCTGAACATATCTATGCGTCGGTATTGAGTCACGCTTAGAGCACCACCTACTGGTGACAGGAAGTTTCTGTCAGTACTGGACACCGAAATAGCACACCCTTTAACGGCGCCACACCCCGACCCGCGTGGGGTGCGAGGGCCCGCTCACTGCTGCTCGCAGCACTAGTTATTATTATTATTCTCCTCCTTCTTCCAAAACAAATGCATTTTTGGCGGCCTAAACATCGATGAAAACGGATGAAACTTTGCAGATACGTCAGTCCCGGTGAAAAATTTGATAATTCATGGGTGACGGAAATGGGCGTGGCAAAACGGCTCAAAAGCGCCCCCTGGAAAGTTTCAAATGGCGAGCCCCACCTTTCAGTTTGATGTAGGCGAACGAAATTCGGTGGGCATATGTATTTCATCGAGCCACACTTAAATGTCTCTTGGAGCTATACCCAACATGCAACAGGAAGTCCGCCATTTTGCTCTTAATGTGCCATTTTGTCCTTGTTTTGACCATTTCCATGCCTCGTACTTCGACGAACTCCTCCTACAGATTTCATCCGATCAACTTCATATCGGGTCAGCTTCATCTTAAGACCTTTGTGATCAAAAGTTATCAAAAAAATTGAGTTTTCACCAAACACCCTTGCCGCGGCGCCCCGCCAAAGTTTGACATTTCGCCATAAAACACGATGTCCTCATAACTCCTCCATACATTATCCGATTTGTCCGATATATCTCACGCTTCATGACGGTTCTGTCCTGAACACATCTATGGGTCAGTATTGCGTCATACTTATAGCGCCACCTATTGGTGAAACAGGAAGTCCTCATAACTCCTCCATACATTATCGGATTTGTCCGATATATCTCACGCTTCATGACGGTTGTGTCCTGAACACATCTATGGGTCAGTATTGCGTCATACTTATAGCGCCACCTATTGGTGAAACAGGAAGTCCTCATAACTCCTCCATACATTATCGGATTTGTCCGATATATCTCACGCTTCATGACGGTTCTGTCCTGAACACATCTATGTGTCAGTATTGCGTCATACTTATAGCGCCACCTATTGGTGAAACAGGAAGTCCTCATAACTCCTCCATACATTATCGGATTTGTCCGATATATCTCACGCTTCATGACGGTTCTGTCCTGAACACATCTATGTGTCAGTATTGCGTCATACTTATAGCGCCACCTATTGGTGAAACAGGAAGTCCTCATAACTCCTGCATACATCATCCGATTTGCACCAAATTGCTGACGCTTCATGAAGGTCACCTTCTGAACACATCTATGCGTCGGTATTGAGTTACACTTACAGCGCCACCTACTGGTGAAACAGGAAGTACTCATAACTCCTACATACATTATCCGATTTACTCCAAATTGCTCATGCTTGATGAAGGTTGCATCTTGAACACATCTGTAGGTCAGTATTGCGTCATACCTACAGCGCCACCTACTGCTTACAGGAAGTCCTCATAACTCCTACATACTTTGTCCGATTTACACAACATTTCTCACGCTTCATCAAGGTACTGTCCTGAACACATCTATGCGTCGGTATTGAGTCACGCTTAGAGCGCCACCTACTGGTGACAGGAAGTTTCTGTCGGTACTGGACACCGAAATAGCACACCCTTTAACGGCGCCACACCCCGACCCGCATGGGGTGCGAGGGCCCGCTCACTGCTGCTCGCAGCACTAGTTAGGGCCCGAGCACTGGCGGTGCGAGGCCCTATTGAATTTCGAAGGATTATTATTATTATTAGGGCCCGAGCACTGGCTGTGCGAGGCCCTATTGAAACTCGAAGGATTATTATTATTATTCTCCTTCTTCTTTACTCCAAACAAATGCCTTTTAGGCGGCCTGAACATCGATGAAAACGGATGAAACTTTGCAGATACGTCAGTCCCGGTGAAAAATTTGATAATTCATGGGTGACGGAAATGGGCGTGGCAAAACAGCTCAAGAGCGCCCCCTGGAAAGTTTCAAATGGCGAGCCCCACCTTTCAGTTTGATGTAGGCGAACGAAATTCGGAGGGCATATGTATTTCATCGAGCCACACTTAAATGTCTCTTGGAGCTATACCCAACATGCAACAGGAAGTCCGCCATTTTGCTCTTAATGTGCCATTTTGTCCTTGTTTTGACCATTTCCATGCCTCGTACTTCGACGAACTCCTCCTACAGATTTCATCCGATCAACTTCATATCGGGTCAGCTTCATCTTAAGACCTTTGTGATCAAAAGTTATCAAAAAAATTGAGTTTTCACCAAACACCCTTGCCGTGGCGCCCCGCCAAAGTTTGACATTTCGCCATAAAACACGAAGTCCTCATAACTCCTCCATACATTATCCAATTTGTCCGATATATCTCACGCTTCATGACGGTTCTGTCCTGAACACATCTATGTGTCAGTATTGCGTCATACTTATAGCGCCACCTATTGGTGAAACAGGAAGTCCTCATAACTCCTCCATACATTATCCAATTTGTCCGATATAGCTCACGCTTCATGACGGTTCTGTCCTGAACACATCTATGTGTCAGTATTGCGTCATACGTATAGCGCCACCTATTGGTGAAACAGGAAGTCCCCATAACTCCTCCATACATTATCGGATTTGTCCGATATATCTCACGCTTCATGACGGTTCTGTCCTGAACACATCTATGTGTCAGTATTGCATCATACTTATAGCGCCACCTATTGGTGAAACAGGAAGTCCTCATAACTCCTCCATACATTATCCGATTTGTCCGATTTATCTCACGCTTCATGACGGTTCTGTCCTGAACACATCTATGTGTCAGTATTGCGTCATACTTATAGCGCCACCTATTGGTGAAACAGGAAGTCCTCATAACTCCTGCATACATCATCCGATTTGCACCAAATTGCTGACGCTTCATGAAGGTCACCTTCTGAACACATCTATGCGTCGGTATTGAGTAACACTTACAGCGCCACCTACTGGTGAAACAGGAAGTACTCATAACTCCTACATACATTATCCGATTTACTCCAAATTGCTCATGCTTGATGAAGGTCGCATCTTGAACACATCTGTAGGTCAGTATTGCGTCATACTTACAGCGCCACCTACTGCTTACAGGAAGTCCTCATAACTCCTACATACTTTGTCCGATTTACACAACATTTCTCACACTTCATCAAGGTACTGTCCTGAACACATCTATGCGTCGGTATTGAGTCACGCTTAGAGCGCCACCTACTGGTGACAGGAAGTTTCTGTCAGTACTGGACACCAAAATAGCACACCCTTTAACGGCGCCACACCCCGACCCGCGTGGGGTGCGAGGGCCCGCTCACTGCTGCTCGCAGCACTAGTTATTATTATTATTCTTCTTTACTCCAAACAAATGCCTTTTAGGCGGCCTGAACATCGATGAAAACGGATGAAACTTTGCAGATACGTCAGTCCCGGTGAAAAATTTGATAATTCATGGGTGACGGAAATGGGCGTGGCAAAACGGCTCAAGAGCGCCCCCTGGAAAGTTTAAAATGGCGAGCCCCACCTTTCAGTTTGATGTAGGCGAACGAAATTCGGTGGGCATATGTATTTCATCGAGCCACACTAAAATGTCTCTTGGAGCTATACCCAACATGCAACAGAAAGTCCGCCATTTTGCTTTTAATGTGCCATTTTCCCTTGTTTTTACCATTTCCATGCCTCGTACTTCAACGAACTCCTCCTACAGATTTCATCCGATCAACTTCATATCGGGTCAGCTTCATCTTAAGGCCTTTGTGATCAAAAGTTATCAAAAAAATTGAGTTTTCACCAAACACCCTTGCAGTGGCGCCCCGCCAAAGTTTGACATTTCGCCATAAAACACGAAGTCCTCATAACTCCTCCATACATTATTCAATTTGTCCGATATATGTCACGCTTCATGACGGTTCTGTCCTGAACACATCTATGTGTCAGTATTGCGTCATACTTATAGCGCCACCTATTGGTGAAACAGTACGTCCTCATAACTCATCCATACATTATCCGATTTGTCCGATATGTCTCACGCTTCATGACGGTTCTGTCCTGAACACATCTATGTGTCAGTATTGCGTCATACTTATAGCGCCACCTATTGGTGAAATAGGAAGTCCTCATAACTCCTCCATACATTATCCAATTTGTCCGATATATCTCACGCTTCATGACGGTTCTGTCCTGAACACATCTATGTGTCAGTATTGCGTCATACTTATAGCGCCACCTATTGGTGAAACAGGAAGTCCTCATAACTCCTACATACTTTGTCCGATTTACACAACATTTCTCACGCTTCATCAAGGTACCGTCCTGAACACATCTATGCGTCGGTATTGAGTCACGCTTAGAGCGCCACCTACTGGTGACAGGAAGTTTCTGTCAGTACTGGACACCGAAATAGCACACCCTTTAACGGCGCCACACCCCGACCCGCGTGGGGTGCGAGGGCCCGCTCACTGCTGCTCGCAGCACTAGTTAGGGCCCGAGCACTGGCGGTGCGAGGCCCTATTGAAACTCGAAGGATTATTATTATTCTCCTTTTTCTTCTTGTTCTTCTCCCCAAACAAATGCCTTTTTGGCGGCCTAAACATCGATGAAAACGGATGAAACTTTGCAGATACGTCAGTCCCGGTGAAAAATTTGATAATTCATGGGTGACGGAAATGGGCGTGGCAAAACGGCTCAAGAGCGCCCCCTGGAAAGTTTCAAATGGCGAGCCCCACCTTTCAGTTTGATGTAGGCGAACGAAATTCGGAGGGCATATGTATTTCATCGAGCCACACTAAAATGTCTCTTAGAGCTGTACCCAACATGCAACAGGAAGGCCGCCATTTTGCTTTTAATGTGCCATTTTGTCCTTGTTTTGACCATTTCCATGCCTCGTATTTCAACGAACTCCTCCTACAGATTTCATCCGATCAACTTCATACTCGGTCAGCTTCATCTTAAGCCCTTTGTGATCAAAAGTTATCAAGAAAATTGAGTTTTCACCAAACACCCTTGCCGTGGCGCCCCGCCAAAGTTTGACATTTCGCCATAAAACACGATGTCCTCATAACTTCTCCATACATTATCCGATTTGTCCGATATATCTCACGCTTCATGACGGTTCTGTCCTGAATACATCTATGTGTCAGTATTGCGTCATACTTATAGCGCCACCTATTGGTGAAACAGGAAGTCCTCATAACTCCTCCACACATTATCCGATTTGTCCGATATATCTCACGCTTCATGACGGTTCTGTCCTGAACACATCTATGTGTCAGTATTGCGTCATACTTATAGCGCCACCTATTGGTGAAACAGGAAGTCCTCATAACTCCTCCATACATTATCCAATTTGTCCGATATATCTCACGCTTCATGACGGTTCTGTCCTGAACACATCTATGTGTCAGTATTGCGTCATACTTATAGCGCCACCTATTGGTGAAACAGGAAGTCCTCATAACTCCTCCATACATTATCCAATTTGTCCGATATATCTCACGCTTCATGACGGTTCTGTCCTGAACACATCTATGTGTCAGTATTGCGTCATACTTATAGCGCCACCTATTGGTGAAACAGGAAGTCCTCATAACTCCTCCATACATTATCCAATTTGTCCGATATATCTCACGCTTCATGACGGTTCTGTCCTGAACACATCTATGTGTCAGTATTGCATCATACTTATAGCGCCACCTATTGGTGAAACAGGAAGTCCCCATAACTCCTCCATACATTATCGGATTTGTCCGATATATCTCACGCTTCATGACGGTTCTGTCCTGAACACATCTATGTGTCAGTATTGCGTCATACTTATAGCGCCACCTATTGGTGAAACAGGAAGTCCTCATAACTCCTCCATACATTATCCAATTTGTCCGATTTATCTCACGCTTCATGACGGTTCTGTCCTGAACACATCTATGTGTCAGTATTGCGTCATACTTATAGCGCCACCTATTGGTGAAACAGGAAGTCCTCATAACTACTACATACATTATCCAATTTGTCTGATATATCTCACGCTTCATGACGGTTCTCTCCTGAACACATCTATGTGTCAGTATTGCGTCATACTTATAGCGCCACCTATTGGTGAAACAGGAAGTCCTCATAACTCCTACATACATTATCCAATTTGTCCGATATATCTCACGCTTCATGACGGTTCTGTTCTGAACACATCTATGTGTCAGTATTGCGTCATACTTATAGCGCCACCTATTGGTGAAACAGGAAGTCCTCATAACTCCTGCATACATCATCCGATTTGCACCAAATTGCTGACGCTTCATGAAGGTGACATTCTGAACACATCTATGCGTCGGTATTGAGTCACACTTACAGCGCCACCTACTGGTGAAACAGGAAGTCCTCATAACTCCTACATACGTTAACCGATTTACTCAACATTTCTCACGCTTCATCAAGGTACCGTCCTGAACACATCTATGCTTCGGTATTGAGTCACGCCTAGAGCGCCACCTACTGGTGACAGGAAGTGTCTCTCAGTACTGCACACCGAAATAGCACACCCTTTAACGGCGCCACACCCCGACACGCGTGGGGTGCGAGGGCCCGCTCACTGCTGCTCGCAGCCCTAGTTAGGGCCCGAGCACTGGCGGTGCGAGGCCCTATTGTATTTCGAAGGATTATTATTATTATTCTTGTTCTTCTTTACTCCAAACAAATGCCTTTTTGGCGGCCTAAACATCGATGAAAACGGATGAAACTTTGCAGATACGTCAGTCCCGGTGAAAAATTTGATAATTCATGGGTGCCGGAAATAGGCGTGGCAAAACGGCTCAAGAGCGCCCCCTGGAAAATTTAAAATGGCGAGCCCCACCTTTCAGTTTGATGTAGGCGAACGAAATTCGGAGGGCATATGTATTTCATCGAGCCACACTTAAATGTCTCTTGGAGCTATACCCAACATGCAACAGGAAGTCCGCCATTTTGCTCTTAATGTGCCATTTTGTCCTTGTTTTGACCATTTCCATGCCTCGTACTTCGACGAACTCCTCCTACAGATTTCATCCGATCAACTTCATATCGGGTCAGCTTCATCTTAAGACCTTTGTGATCAAAAGTTATCAAAAAAATTGAGTTTTCACCAAACACCCTTGCCGTGGCGCCCCGCCAAAGTTTGACATTTCGCCATAAAACACGAAGTCCTCATAACTCCTACATACATTATCCAATTTGTCCGATATAGCTCACGCTTCATGACAGTTCTGTCCTGAACACATCTATGTGTCAGTATTGCGTCATACGTATAGCGCCACCTATTGGTGGAACAGGAAGTCCTCATAACTCCTCCATACATTATCCAATTTGTCCGATATATCTCACGCTTCATGACGGTTCTGTCCTGAACACATCTATGTTTCAGTATTGCGTCATACTTATAGCGCCACCTATTGGTGGAACAGGAAGTCCTCATAACTCCTCCATACATTATCCAATTTGTCCGATATATCTCACGCTTCATGACGGTTCTGTCCTGAACACATCTATGTTTCAGTATTGCGTCATACTTATAGCGCCACCTATTGGTGAAACAGGAAGTCCTCATAACTCCTCCATACATTATCCAATTTGTCCGATATAGCTCACGCTTCATGACGGTTCTGTCCTGAACACATCTATGTGTCAGTATTGCGTCATACGAATAGCGCCACCTATTGGTAAAACAGGAAGTCCTCATAACTCCTGCATACATCATCCGATTTGCACCAAATTGCTGACGCTTCATGAAGGTGGCCTTCTGAACCCATCTATGTGTCGGTATTGAGTCACACTTACAGCGCCACCTACTGGTGAAACAGGAAGTCCTCATAACTCCTACATACGTTATCCGATTTACTCAACATTTCTCACGCTTCATCAAGGTACCGTCCTGAACACATCTATGCTTCGGTATTGAGTCACGCCTAGAGCGCCACCTACTGGTGACAGGAAGTTTCTCTCAGTACTGCACACCGAAATAGCACAGCCTTTAACGGCGCAGCACCCCGACACGCATGGGGTGCGAGGGCCCGCTCACTGCTGCTCGCAGCCCTAGTTATTATTATTCTTCTCCTTCTCCTTCTTCTCCTTCTTCTTCTCCCCAAACAAATGCCTTTTTGGCGGCCTTAACATCGATGAAAACGGATGAAACTTTGCACATACGTCAGTCCCGGTAAAAAATTTGATAATTCATGGGTGACGGAAATGGGCGTGGCAAAACGGCACAAGTGCGCCCCCTGGAAAATTTAAAATGGCGAGCCCCACCTTTCAGTTTGATGTAGTCAAACGAAATTCGGTGGGCATATGTAGTTCATCGAGACACACTAAAATGTCTCTTGGAGCTATACCCAACATGCAACAGGAAGTCCGCCATCTTTTTTTTAATGTGCCATTTTGTCCTTGTTTTGACCATTTCCATGCCTCGTACTTCAACGAACTCCTCCTACAGATTTCATCCGATCAACTTCATATCGGGTCGGCTTCATCTTAAGACCTTTGTGATCAAAAGTTATCAAAAAAATTGAGTTTTCACCACACACCCTTGCCGTGGCGCCCCGCCAAAGTTTGACATTTCGCCATAAAACACGAAGTCCTCATAACTCCTACATACATTATCCGATTTGTCCGATATATCTCACGCTTCATGACGGTTCTGTCCTGAACACATCTATGTGTCAGTATTGCGTCATACTTATAGCGCCACCTATTGGTGAAACAGGAAGTCCTCATAACTCCTCCATACATTATCCAATTTGTCCGATATAGCTCACGCTTCATGACGGTTCTGTCCTGAACACATCTATGTGTCAGTATTGCGTCATACGTATAGCGCCACCTATTGGTGAAACAGGAAGTCCCCATAACTCCTCCATACATTATCGGATTTGTCCGATATATCTCACGCTTCATGACGGTTCTGTCCTGAACACATCTATGTGTCAGTATTGCATCATACTTATAGCGCCACCTATTGGTGAAACAGGAAGTCCTCATAACTCCTCCATACATTATCCGATTTGTCCGATTTATCTCACGCTTCATGACGGTTCTGTCCTGAACACATCTATGTGTCAGTATTGCGTCATACTTATAGCGCCACCTATTGGTGAAACAGGAAGTCCTCATAACTCCTGCATACATCATCCGATTTGCACCAAATTGCTGACGCTTCATGAAGGTCACCTTCTGAACACATCTATGCGTCGGTATTGAGTAACACTTACAGCGCCACCTACTGGTGAAACAGGAAGTACTCATAACTCCTACATACATTATCCGATTTACTCCAAATTGCTCATGCTTGATGAAGGTCGCATCTTGAACACATCTGTAGGTCAGTATTGCGTCATACTTACAGCGCCACCTACTGCTTACAGGAAGTCCTCATAACTCCTACATACTTTGTCCGATTTACACAACATTTCTCACACTTCATCAAGGTACTGTCCTGAACACATCTATGCGTCGGTATTGAGTCACGCTTAGAGCGCCACCTACTGGTGACAGGAAGTTTCTGTCAGTACTGGACACCGAAATAGCACACCCTTTAACGGCGCCACACCCCGACCCGCGTGGGGTGCGAGGGCCCGCTCACTGCTGCTCGCAGCACTAGTTAGGGCCCGAGCACTGGCGGTGCGAGGCCCTATTGAATTTCGAAGGATTATTATTAGGGCCCGAGCACTGGCGGTGCGAGGCCCTATTGAAACTCGAAGGATTATTATTATTATTCTTCTCCTTCTCCTTCTTCTCCTTCTTCTTCTCCCCAAACAAATGCCTTTTTGGCGGCCTTAACATCGATGAAAACGGATGAAACTTTGCACATACGTCAGTCCCGGTAAAAAATTTGATAATTCATGGGTGACGGAAATGGGCGTGGCAAAACGGCTCAAGTGCGCCCCCTGGAAAATTTAAAATGGCGAGCCCCACCTTTCAGTTTGATGTAGTCGAACGAAATTCGGTGGGCATATGTAGTTCATCGAGACACACTAAAATGTCTCTTGGAGCTATACCCAACATGCAACAGGAAGTCCGCCATCTTGCTTTTAATGTGCCATTTTGTCCTTGTTTTGACCATTTCCATGCCTCGTACTTCAACGAACTCCTCCTACAGATTTCATCCGATCAACTTCATATCGGGTCGGCTTCATCTTAAGACCTTTGTGATCAAAAGTTATCAAAAAAATTGAGTTTTCACCACACACCCTTGCCGTGGCGCCCCGCCAAAGTTTGACATTTCGCCATAAAACACGAAGTCCTCATAACTCCTACATACATTATCCAATTTGTCCGATATATCTTACGCTTCATGACGGTTCTGTCCTGAACACATCTATGTGTCACTATTGCATCATACCTATAGCGCCACCTATTGGTGAAACAGGAAGTCCTCATTACTCCTCCATACATTATCCAATTCGTCCAATATATCTCACGCTTCATGAAGGTTCTGTCCTGAACACATCTATGTGTCAGTATTGCGTCATACTTATAGCGCCACCTATTGGTAAAACAGGAAGTCCTCATAACTCCTCCATACATTATCCGATTTGTCCGATATATCTCACGCTTCATGACGGTTCTGTCCTGAACACATCTATGTGTCAGTATTGCGTCATACTTATAGCGCCACCTATTGGTGAAACAGGAAGTCCTCATAACTCCTACATACATTATCCAATTCGTCCAATATATCTCACGCTTCATGAAGGTTCTGTCCTGAACACATCTATGTGTCAGTATTGCGTCATACGTATAGCGCCACCTATTGGTGAAACAGGAAGTCCTCATAACTCCTGCATACATCATCCGATTTGCACCAAATTGCTGACGCTTCACGAAGGTCGCCTTCTGAACCCATCAATGTGTCGGTATTGAGTCACACTTACAGTGCCACCTACTGGTGAAACAGGAAGTCCTCATAACTCCTACATACGTTATCCGATTTACTCAACATTTCTCACGCTTCATCAAGGTACCGTCCTGAACACATCTATGCTTCGGTATTGAGTCACGCCTAGAGCGCCACCTACTGGTGACAGGAAGTTTCTCTCAGTACTGCACACCGAAATAGCACAGCCTTTAACGGCGCCACACCCCGACACGCGTGGGGTGCGAGGGCCCGCTCACTGCTGCTCGCAGCCCTAGTTATTCTTCTTCTTCTTCTTCTCCCCAAACAAATGCCTTTTCGGCGGCCTAAACATCGATGAAAACGGATGAAACTTTGCAGATACGTCAGTCCCGGTGAAAAATTTGATAATTCATGGGTGACGGAAATAGGCGTGGTAAAACGGCTCAAGAGCGCCCCCTGGAAAGTTTAAAATGGCGAGCCCCACCTTTCAGTTTGATGTAGGCGAACGAAATTCGGTGGGCATATGTATTTCATCGAGCCACACTAAAATGTCTCTTGGAGCTATACCCAACATGCAACAGGAAGTCCGCCATTTTGCTCTTAATGTGCCATTTTGTCCTTGTTTTGACCATTTCCATGCCTCGTACTTCGACGAACTCCTCCTACAGATTTCATCCGATCAACTTCATATCGGGTCAGCTTCATCTTAAGACCTTTGTGATCAAAAGTTATCAAAAAAATTGAGTTTTCACCAAACACCCTTGCCGTGGCGTCCCGCCAAAGTTTGACATTTCGCCATAAAACACGAAGTTCTCATAACTCCTCCATACATTATCCAATTTGTCCGATATATCTCACGCTTCATGACGGTTCTGTCCTGAACACATCTATGTTTCAGTATTGCGTCATACTTATAGCGCCACCTATTGGTGAAACAGGAAGTCCTCATAACTCCTACATACATTATCCAATTTGTCCGATATAGCTCACGCTTCATGACGGTTCTGTCCTGAACACATCTATGTGTCAGTATTGCGTCATACGTATAGCGCCACCTATTGGTGAAACAGGAAGTCCTCATAACTCCTACATACATTATCCAATTCGTCCCATATATCTCACGCTTCATGACGATTCTGTCCTGAACACATCTATGTGTCAGTATTGCGTCATACTTATAGCGCCACCTATTGGTGAAACAGGAAGTCCTCATAACTCCTACATACATTATCCAATTCGTCCGATATATCTCACGCTTCATGAAGGTTCTGTCCTGAACACATCTATGTGTCAGTATTGCGTCATACTTATAGCGCCACCTATTGGTGAAACAGGAAGTCCTCATAACTCCTCCATACATTATCCAATTTGTCCGATATAGCTCACGCTTCATGACGGTTCTGTCCTGAACACATCTGTGTCAGTATTGCGTCATACTTATAGCGCCACCTATTGGTGAAACAGGAAGTCCTCATAACTCCTACATACATTATCCAATTCGTCCGATATATCTCACGCTTCATGAAGGTTCTGTCCTGAACACATCTATGTGTCAGTATTGCGTCATACTTATAGCGCCACCTATTGGTGAAACAGGAAGTCCTCATAACTCCTCCATACATTATCCAATTTGTCCGATATATCTCACGCTTCATGACGGTTCTGTCCTGAACACATCTATGTGTCAGTATTGCGTCATACTTATAGCGCCACCTATTGGTGAAACAGGAAGTCCTCATAACTCCTCCATACATTATCCAATTTGTCCGATATATCTCACGCTTCATGACGGTTCTGTCCTGAACACATCTATGTGTCAGTATTGCGTCATACTTATAGCGCCACCTATTGGTGAAACAGGAAGTCCTCATAACTCCTCCATACATTATCCAATTTGTCCGATATATCTCACACTTCATGACGGTTCTGTCCTGAACACATCTATGTTTCAGTATTGCGTCATACGTATAGCGCCACCTATTGGTGAAACATGAAGTCCTCATAACTCCTACATACATTATCCAATTTGTCCGATATATCTCACGCTTCATGACGGTTCTGTCCTGAACACATCTTTGTGTCAGTATTGCATCATACTTATAGCGCCACCTATTGGTGAAACAGGAAGTCCTCATAACTCCTCCATACATTATCCAATTTGTCCGATATATCTCACGCTTCATGACGGTTGTGTCCTGAACACATCTATGTATTAGTATTGCATCATACTTATAGCGCCACCTATTGGTGAAACAGGAAGTCCTCATAACTCCTCCATACATTATCCAATTCGTCCGATATATCTCACGCTTCATGAAGGTTCTGTCCTGAACACATCTATGTGTCAGTATTGCGTCATACTTATAGCGCCACCTATTGGTAAAACAGGAAGTCCTCATAACTCCTCCATACATTATCCGATTTGTCCGATATATCTCACGCTTCATGACGGTTCTGTCCTGAACACATCTATGTGTCAGTATTGCGTCATATTTATAGCGCCACCTATTGGTGAAACAGGAAGTCCTCATAACTCCTCCATACATTATCCAATTTGTCCCATATATCTCACGCTTCATGACGGTTCTGTCCTGAACACATCTATGTGTCAGTATTGCGTCATACTTATAGCGCCACCTATTGGTGAAACAGGAAGTCCTCATAACTCCTGCATACATCATCCGATTTGCACCAAATTGCTGACGCTTCATGAAGGTCACCTTCTGAACACATCTATGCGTCGGTATTGAGTTACACTTACAGCGCCACCTACTGGTGAAACAGGAAGTACTCATAACTCCTACATTCATTATCCGATTTACTCCAAATTGCTCATGCTTGATGAAGGTCGCATCTTGAACACATCTGTAGGTCAGTATTGCGTCATACCTACAGCGCCACCTACTGCTTACAGGAAGTCCTCATAACTACTACATACTTTGTCCGATTTACACAACATTTCTCACGCTTCATCAAGGTACTGTCCTGAACACATCTATGCGTCGGTATTGAGGCACGCTTAGAGCGCCACCTACTGGTGACAGGAATTTCTGTCAGTACTGGACACCGAAATAGCACACCCTTTAACGGCGCCACACCCCGACCCGCGTGGGGTGCGAGGGCCCGCTCACTGCTGCTCGCAGCACTAGTTAGGGCCCGAGCACTGGCGGTGCGAGGCCCTATTGAAACTCGAAGGATTATTATTATTCTCCTTTTTCTTCTTCTTGTTCTTCTTCTCCCCAAACAAATGCCTTTTTGGCGGCCTAAACATAGATGAAAACGGATGAAACTTTGCAGATACGTCAGTCCCGGTGAAAAATTTGATAATTCATGGGTGACGGAAATGGGTGTGGCAAAACGGCTCAAGAGCGCCCCCTGGAAAGTTTAAAATGGCGAGCCCCACCTTTCAGTTTGATGTAGGCGAACGAAATTCGGTGGGCATATGTATTTCATCGAGCCACACTTAAATGTCTCTTGGAGCTATACCCAACATGCAACAGGAAGTCCGCCATATTGCTTTTAATGTGCCATTTTGTCCTTGTTTTGACCATTTCCATGCCTCGTACTTCGACGAACTCCTCCTACAGATTTCATCCGATCAACTTCATATCGGGTCAGCTTCATCTTAAGGCCTTTGTGATCAAAAGTTATCAAAAAAATTGAGTTTTCACCAAACACCCTTGCCGTGGCGCCCCGCCAAAGTTTGACATTTCGCCATAAAACACGATGTCCTCATAACTCCTCCATACATTATCCGATTTGTCCGATATATCTCACGCTTCATGACGGTTCTGTCCTGAACACATCTATGGGTCAGTATTGCGTCATACTTATAGCGCCACCTATTGGTGAAACAGGAAGTCCTCATAACTCCTCCATACATTATCCAATTTGTCCGATATAGCTCACGCTTCATGACGGTTCTGTCCTGAACACATCTATGTGTCAGTATTGCGTCATACGTATAGCGCCACCTATTGGTGAAACAGGAAGTCCTCATAACTCCTGCATACATCATCCGATTTGCACCAAATTGCAGACGCTTCAAGAAGGTGGCCTTCTGAACCCATCTATGTGTCGGTATTGAGTCACACTTACAGCGCCACCTACTGGTGAAACAGGAAGTCGTCATAACTCCTACATACGTTATCCGATTTACTCAACATTTCTCATGCCTCATCAAGGTACCGTCCTGAACACATCTATGCTTCGGTATTGAGTCACGCCTAGAGCGCCACCTACTGGTGACAGGAAGTTTCTCTCAATACTGCACACCAAAATAGCACAGCCTTTAACGGCGCAGCAACCCGACACGCGTGGGGTGCGAGGGCCCGCTCACTGCTGCTCGCAGCACTAGTTAGGGCCCGAGCACTGGCGGTGCGAGGCCCTATTGAATTTCGAAGGATTATTATTATTATTATTATTATACTTCTCCTTCTTCTCCTTCTTTACTCCAAACAAATGCCTTTTAGGCGGCCTGAACATCGATGAAAACGGATGAAACTTTGCAGATACGTCAGTCCCGGTGAAAAATTTGATAATTCATGGGTGACGGAAATGGGTGTGGCAAAACGGCTCAAGAGCGCCCCCTGGAAAGTTTAAAATGGCGAGCCCCACCTTTCAGTTTGATGTAGGCGAACGAAATTCGGTGGGCATATGTATTTCATCGAGCCACACTTAAATGTCTCTTGGAGCTATACCCAACATGCAACAGGAAGTCCGCCATTTTGCTCTTAATGTGCCATTTTGTCCTTGTTTTGACCATTTCCATGCCTCGTACTTCGACGAACTCCTCCTAGAGATTTCATCCGATCAACTTCATATCGGGTCGGCTTCATCTTAAGACCTTTGTGATCAAAAGTTATCAAAAAAATTGAGTTTTCACCACACAACCTTGCCGTGGCGCCCCGCTAAAGTTTGACATTTCGCCATAAAACACGAAGTCCTCATAACTCCTCCATACATTATCCAATTTGTCCGATATATCTCACGCTTCATGACGGTCCTGTCCTGAACACATCTATGTGTCAGTATTGCGTCATACTTATAGCGCCACCTATTGGTGAAACAGGAAGTCCTCATAACTCATCCATACATTATCCAATTTGTCCGATATATCTCACGCTTCATGACGGTCCTGTCCTGAACACATCTATGTGTTAGTATTGCGTCATACTTATAGCGCCACCTATTGGTGAAACAGGAAGTCCTCATAACTCCTCCATACATTATCCGATTTGTCCGATTTATCTCACGCTTCATGACGGTTCTGTCCTGAACACATCTATGTGTCAGTATTGCTTCATACTTATAGCGCCACCTATTGGTGAAACAGGAAGTCCTCATAACTCCTGCATACATCATCCGATTTGCACCAAATTGCTGACGCTTCATGAAGGTCACCTTCTGAACACATCTATGCGTCGGTATTGAGTTACACTTACAGCGCCACCTACTGGTGAAACAGGAAGTACTCATAACTCCTACATACATTATCCGATTTACTCCAAATTGCTCATGCTTGATGAAGGTCGCATCTTGAACACATCTGTAGGTCAGTATTGCGTCATACCTACAGCGCCACCTACTGCTTACAGGAAGTCCTCATTACTCCTACATACTTTGTCCGATTTACACAACATTTCTCACGCTTCATCAAGATACTGTCCTGAACATATCTATGCGTCGGTATTGAGTCACGCTTAGAGCACCACCTACTGGTGACTGGAAGTTTCTGTCAGTACTGGACACCGAAATAGCACACCCTTTAACGGCGCCACACCCCGACCCGCGTGGGGTGCGAGGGCCCGCTCACTGCTGCTCGCAGCACTAGTTATTATTATTAGGGCCCGAGCACTGGCGGTGCGAGGCCCTATTGAAACTCGAAGGATTATTATTATTATTCTTCTCCTTCTTCTCCTTCTTCTTCTCCCCAAACAAATGCCTTTTTGGCGGCCTTAACATCGATGAAAACGGATGAAACTTTGCACATACGTCAGTCCCGGTAAAAAATTTGATAATTCATGGGTGACGGAAATGGGCGTGGCAAAACGGCTCAAGTGCGCCCCCTGGAAAATTTAAAATGGCGAGCCCCACCTTTCAGTTTGATGTAGTCGAACGAAATTCGGTGGGCATATGTAGTTCATCGAGACACACTAAAATGTCTCTTGGAGCTATACCCAACATGCAACAGGAAGTCCGCCATCTTGCTTTTAATGTGCCATTTTGTCCTTGTTTTGACCATTTCCATGCCTCGTACTTCAACGAACTCCTCCTACAGATTTCATCCGATCAACTTCATATCGGGTCGGCTTCATCTTAAGACCTTTGTGATCAAAAGTTATCAAAAAAATTGAGTTTTCACCACACACCCTTGCCGTGGCGCCCCGCCAAAGTTTGACATTTCGCCATAAAACACGAAGTCCTCATAACTCCTACATACATTATCCAATTTGTCCGATATATCTCACGCTTCATGACGGTTCTGTCCTGAACACATCTATGTGTCAGTATTGCGTCATACTTATAGCGCCACCTATTGGTGAAACAGGAAGTCCTCATAACTCCTCCATACATTATCCAATTTGTCCGATATATCTCACGCTTCATGACGGTTCTGTCCTGAACACATCTATGTGTCAGTATTGCATCATACTTATAGCGCCACCTATTGGTGAAACAGGAAGTCCCCATAACTCCTCCATACATTATCGGATTTGTCCGATATATCTCACGCTTCATGAGAGTTCTGTCCTGAACACATCTATGTGTCAGTATTGCGTCATACTTATAGCGCCACCTATTGGTGAAACAGGAAGTCCTCATAACTCCTACATACATTATCCAATTCGTCCGATATATCTCACGCTTCATGACGGTTCTGTCCTGAACACATCTATGTGTCAGTATTGCATCATACTTATAGCGCCACCTATTGGTGAAACAGGAAGTCCTCATAACTCCTCCATACATTATCCGATTTGTCCGATATATCTCACGCTTCATGAGAGTTCTGTCCTGAACACATCTATGTGTCAGTATTGCGTCATACTTATAGCGCCACCTATTGGTGAAACAGGAAGTCCTCATAACTCCTACATACATTATCCAATTCGTCCGATATATCTCACGCTTCATGACGGTTCTGTCCTGAACACATCTATGTGTCAGTATTGCATCATACTTATAGCGCCACCTATTGGTGAAACAGGAAGTCCTCATAACTCCTCCATACATTATCCGATTTGTCCGATATATCTCACGCTTCATGACGGTTCTGTCCTGAACACATCTATGTGTCAGTATTGCGTCATACTTATAGCGCCACCTATTGGTGAAACAGGAAGTCCTCATAACTCCTCCATACATTATCCGATTTGTCCGATTTATCTCACGCTTCATGACGGTTCTGTCCTGAACACATCTATGTGTCAGTATTGCGTCATACTTATAGCGCCACCTATTGGTGAAACAGGAAGTCCTCATAACTCCTGCATACATCATCCGATTTGCACCAAATTGCTGACGCTTCATGAAGGTCACCTTCTGAACACATCTATGCGTCGGTATTGAGTTACACTTACAGCGCCACCTACTGGTGAAACAGGAAGTACTCATAACTCCTACATACATTATCCGATTTACTCCAAATTGCTCATGCTTGATGAAGGTCGCATCTTGAACACATCTGTAGGTCAGTATTGCGTCATACCTACAGCGCCACCTACTGCTTACAGGAAGTCCTCATAACTCCTACATACTTTGTCCGATTTACACAACATTTCTCACGCTTCATCAAGGTACTGTCCTGAACACATCTATGCTTTGGTATTGAGTCACGCTTAGAGCGCCACCTACTGGTGACAGGAAGTTTCTCTCAGTACTGGACACCGAAATAACACACCCTTTAACGGCGCCACACCCCGACCCGCGTGGGGTGCGAGGGCCCGCTCACTGCTGCTCGCAGCACTAGTTATTCTCCTTCTTCTTCCGAAACAAATGCCTTTTTGGCGGCCTAAACATTGATGAAAACGGATGAAACTTTGCAGATACGTCAGTCCTGGTGAAAAATTTGATAATTCATGGGTGACGGAAATGGGCGTGGCAAAACGGCTCAAGAGCGCCCCCTGGAAAATTTAAAATGGCGAGCCCCACCTTTCAGTTTGATGTAGGCGAACGAAATTCGGTGGGCATATGTATTTCATCGAGCCACACTTAAATGTCTCTTGGATCTATACCCAACATGCAACAGGAAGTCCGCCATTTTGCTCTTAATGTGCCATTTTGTCCTTGTTTTGACCATTTCCATGCCTCGTACTTCGACGAACTCCTCCTACAGGTTTCATCCGATCAACTTCATATCGGGTCAGCTTCATCTTAAGACCTTTGTGATCAAAAGTTATCAAAAAAATTGAGTTTTCACCAAACACCCTTGCCGTGGCGCCCCGCCAAAGTTTGACATTTCGCCATAAAACACGAAGTCCTCATAACTCCTCCATACATTATCCAATTTGTCCGATATATCTCACGCTTCATGACGGTTCTGTCCTGAACACATCTATGTGTCAGTATTGCATCATACTTATAGCGCCACCTATTGGTGAAACAGGAAGTCCTCATAACTCCTCCATACATTATCCAATTTGTCCGATATATCTCACGCTTCATGACGGTTCTGTCCTGAACACATCTATGTGTCAGTATTGCGTCATACTTATAGCGCCACCTATTGGTGAAACAGGAAGTCCTCATAACTCCTCCATACATTATCCAATTTGTCCGATATATCTCACGCTTCATGACGGTTCTGTCCTGAACACATCTATGTGTCAGTATTGCGTCATACTTATAGCGCCACCTATTGGTGAAACAGGAAGTCCCCATAACTCCTCCATTCATTATCGGATTTCTCCGATATATCTCACGCTTCATGACGGTTCTGTCCTGAACACATCTATGTGTCAGTATTGCGTCATACTTATAGCGCCACCTATTGGTGAAACAGGAAGTCCTCATAACTCCTACATACATTAGCCAATTCGTCCGATATATCTCACGCTTCATGACGGTTCTGTCCTGAACACATCTATGTGTCAGTATTGCGTCATACTTATAGCGCCACCTATTGGTGAAACAGTACGTCCTCATAACTCCTCCATACATTATCCGATTTGTCCGATATGTCTCACGCTTCATGACAGTTCTGTCCTGAACACATCTATGTGTCAGTATTGCGTCATACTTATAGCGCCACCTATTGGTGAAACAGTACGTCCTCATAACTCCTACTTTCATTATCCGATTTGCACCAAATTGCTGATGCTTCATGAAGGTCGCATTCTGAACACATCTATGCTTCGGTATTAAGTCACACTTACAGCGCCACCTACTGGTGAAACAGGAAGTACTCATAACTCCTACATACGTTATCCGATTTACTCCAAATTGCTCAAGCTTGATGAAGGTCGCATCCTGAACACATCTGTGCGTCAGCAGTGAGTCATACTTATAGCGCCGCCTACAGGTCAAGCAGGAAGTCCTCATAACTCCTACATACATTATCCGATTTGCACCAAATTGCTGATGCTTCATGAAGGTCGCATTCTGAACACATCTATGCTTCGGTATTGAGTCACACTTACAGCGCCACCTACTGGTGAAACAGGAAGTCCTCATAACTCCTACATACGTTATCCGATTTGTCCGATATATCTCACGCTTCATGACGGTTCTGTCCTGAACACATCTATGTGTCAGTATTGCATCATACTTATAGCGCCACCTATTGGTGAAACAGGAAGTCCTCATAACTCCTCCATACATTATCCGATTTGTCCGATATATCTCACGCTTCATGACGGTTCTGTCCTGAACACATCTATGTGTCAGTATTGCATCATACTTATAGCGCCACCTATTGGTGAAACAGGAAGTCCCCATAACTCCTCCATACATTATCGGATTTGTCCGATATATCTCACGCTTCATGACGGTTCTGTCCTGAACACATCTATGTGTCAGTATTGCGTCATACTTATAGCGCCACCTATTGGTGAAACAGGAAGTCCTCATAACTTCTGCATACATCATCCGATTTGCACCAAATTGCTGACGCTTCATAAAGGTCACCTTCTGAACACATCTATGCGTCGGTATTGAGTTACACTTACAGCGCCACCTACTGGTGAAACAGGAAGTACTCATAACTCCTACATACATTATCCGATTTACTCCAAATTGCTCATGCTTGATTAAGGTCGCATCTTGAACACATCTGTAGGTCAGTATTGCGTCATACCTACAGCGCCACCTACTGCTTACAGGAAGTCCTCATAACTCCTACATACTTTGTCCGATTTACACAACATTTCTCACGCTTCATCAAGGTACTGTCCTGAACACATCTATGCGTCGGTATTGAGTCACGCTTAGAGCGCCACCTACTGGTGACAGGAAGTTTCTGTCAGTACTGGACACCGAAATAGCACACCCTTTAACGGCGCCACACCCCGACCCGCGTGGGGTGCGAGGGCCCGCTCACTGCTGCTCGCAGCACTAGTTATTATTATTAGGGCCCGAGCACTGGCGGTGCGAGGCCCTATTGAAACTCGAAGGATTATTATTATTATTCTTCTCCTTCTCCTTCTTCTCCTTCTTCTTCTCCCCAAACAAATGCCTTTTTGGCGGCCTTAACATCGATGAAAACGGATGAAACTTTGCACATACGTCAGTCCCGGTAAAAAATTTGATATTTCATTGGTGACGGAAATGGGCGTGGCAAAACGGCTCAAGAGCGCCCCCTGGAAAGTTTAAAATGGCGAGCCCCACCTTTCAGTTTGATGTAGGCGAACGAAATTCGGTGGGCATATGTGTTTCATCGAGCCACACTAAAATGTCTCTTGGAGCTTTACCCAACATGCAACAGGAAGTCCACCATTTTGCTCATAATGTGCCATTTTCCCCTTGTTTTTACCATTTCCATGCCTCGTACTTTGACGAACTCCTCCTACAGATTTCATCCGATCAACTTCATGTTCGGTCAACTTCATCTTAAGACCTTTGTGATCAAAAGTTATCAAAAAAATTTAGTTTTCACCAAACACCCTTGCCTTGGCGCCCCGCCAAAGTTTGTCATTTCGCCATAAAACACGAAGTCCTCATAACTCCTCCATACATTATCCAATTTGTCCGATATTTCTCACGCTTCATGACGGTTCTGTCCTGAACACATCTATGTGTCAGTATTGCGTCATACTTATAGCGCCACCTATTGGTGAAACAGGAAGTCCTCATATCTCCTCCATACATGATCCAATTTGTCCCATATATCTCACGCTTCATGACGGTTCTGTCCTGAACACATCTATGTGTCAGTATTGCGTCATACTTATAGCGCCACCTATTGGTGAAACAGGAAGTCCTCATATCTCCTCCATACATAATCCAATTTGTCCCATATATCTCACGCTTCATGACGGTTCTGTCCTGAACACATCTATGTGTCAGTATTGCATCATACTTATAGCGCCACCTATTGGTGAAACAGGAAGTCCTCATAACTCCTACATACATTATCCAATTTGTCCGATATATCTCACGCTTCATGACGGTTCTGTCCTGAACACATCTATGTGTCAGTATTGCGTCATACTTATAGCGCCACCTATTGGTGAAACAGGAAGTCCTCATAACTCCTCCATACATTATCCAATTTGTCCGATATATCTCACGCTTCATGACGGTTCTGTCCTGAACACATCTCTGTTTCAGTATTGCGTTATACTTATAGCGCCACCTATTGGTGAAACAGGAAGTCCTCATAACTCCTCCATACATTATCCAATTCGTCCGATATATCTCACGCTTCATGAAGGTTCTGTCCTGAACACATCTATGTGTCAGTTTTGCGTCATACTTATAGCGCCACCTATTGGTGAAACAGGAAGTCCTCATAACTCCTACATACATTATCCAATTCGTCCGATATATCTCACGCTTCATGAAGGTTCTGTCCTGAACACATCTATGTGTCAGTATTGCGTCATACTTATAGCGCCACCTATTGGTGAAACAGGAAGTCCTCATAACTGATCCATACATTATCCGATTTGTCCGATATATCTCACGCTTCATGACGGTTCTGTCCTGAACACATCCATGTGTCAGTATTGCGTCATACTTATAGCGCCACCTATTGGTGAAACAGGAAGTCCTCATAACTCCTCCATACATTATCCGATTTGTCCGATATATCTCACGCTTCATGACGGTTCTGTCCTGAACACATCTATGTGTCAGTATTGCGTCATACTTATAGCGCCACCTATTGGTGAAACAGGAAGTCCTCATAACTCCTCCATAAATGATCCGATTTGTCCGATTTATCTCACGCTTCATGACGGTTCTGTCCTGAACACATCTATGTGTCAGTATTGCGTCATACTTATAGCGCCACCTATTGGTGAAACAGGAAGTCCTCATAACTCCTGCATACATCATCCGATTTGCACCAAATTGCTGACGCTTCATGAAGGTCACCTTCTGAACACATCTATGCGTCGGTATTGAGTTACACTTACAGCGCCACCTACTGGTGAAACAGGAAGAACTCATAACTCCTACATACATTATCCGATTTACTCCAAATTGCTCATGCTTGATGAAGGTCGCATCTTGAACACATCTGTAGGTCAGTATTGCGTCATACCTACAGCGCCACCTACTGCTTACAGGAAGTCCTCATAACTCCTACATACTTTGTCCGATTTACACAACATTTCTCACGCTTCATCAAGGTACTGTCCTGAACACATCTATGCGTCGGTATTGAGTCACGCTTAGAGCGCCACCTACTGGTGACAGGAAGTTTCTGTCAGTACTGGACACCGAAATAGCACACCCTTTAACGGCGCCACACCCCGACCCGCGTGGGGTGCGAGGGCCCGCTCACTGCTGCTCGCAGCACTAGTTATTATTATTCTCCTTCCACTGAAGTCTAACTTCCCATGGACAAAAAATCACCAAAATTTGCACATAGCTCCAGTACTATATCCAAAGTCCTCAACCTGCATTGTAGGTCAATAAACCTGAAGGTGGCGCTACAGCAACAGTCTAAAGTTTAAAACTTAAAAAAATCATAACAAATCAGCCATAGGTGCTATCACTGTAAAACCACCACGTGAATGTAGTCCCAAGTGAGACAAAACCTTCATACACTTTGACCTTGCAGGAATTTTGAAGTCCATCACTCTGATTTCTTCATAAACTGTAAAACCTATCAAACATATCTCCTCCCACATTTTTTGTTCAATTGACACCAAAATTAATATACTGTATCTACAGACTGTCCTTACCAAAGGATCCTCACAGATTTTTGAAATATGAAAAATTGAGCCCACAGCACATCAAAAGGTTTCACTATTAACAGTTCTGTATAGTTCCTATTAATTCTCGCCAAATCAATGTCTGATCATCCTCATAAAGAGTGACAACATTGGCCACATATCCAAGATGTAGTATGATTTTTTTCAGAATTTTATCTCAAAAATTGAATTTTTAAAAATATGTTTAATTCTGTCCTCTGAAACCAACACTTCATACAGAGAAAACTACATTACCCACAATCCAACGCAAGCTCCACGAATCTGAGACATCGCTGTTAGCAACCCTACCCAACCCCCGCCGAGGATTACAATGACTAAATTGATTGATTGGCAACTGACTGAGTACACAGCTGCTGAAGTTAATGTTCAATTATGAAAAAAAAAAGCTAACAAAACCTGTAACCCACATTTTTCAATCAATTAATACTAAAGTTGCTACACTGGATCTTCAAACTGTCATTCACAAACTCATTGACCAGATTATTGAATTATCAAAATTGAGCTTACAATGCATTAAAATGTTTTACTTATTATTATTATTCTCCATCTTCCACTGAAGTCTAACTTCCTGTGGACAAAAAATCACAAAAATGTGCACATAGCTCCAGTACTAAACCCAAAGTCCTCAACCTGCATTGTAGGTCAATAAAGCTGAAGGTGGCGCTACAGCAACAGTCTAAAGTTTAAAACTTTAAAAAATCATAACAAATCAGCCATAGGTGCCATCACAGTAAAACCACCACGTGAATGTAGGCCCAAGTGAGACAAAACTTTCATACACTCTGACCTTGCAGGAATTTTGATTATTATTATTATTCTCCATCTTCCACTGAAGTCTAACTTCCCGTGGACAAAAAATCACCAAGATTTGCACATAGCTCCAGTAGTATACCCAAAGTCCTCAACCTGCATTGTAGGTCAATAAACCTGAAGGTGGCGCTACAGCAACAGTCTAAAGTTTAAAACTTAAAAAAATCATAACAAATCAGCCATAGGTGCTATCACTGTAAAACCACCACGTGAATGTAGGCCCAAGTGAGACAAAACTTTCATACACTTTGACCTTGCAGGAATTTTGAAGTCCATCACTCTGATTTCTTCATAAACTGTAAAACCTATCAAACCTATCTCCTCCCACATTTTTAGTTCAATTGACACCAAAATGGATCTACTGTATCTTCAGACTGTCCTTACCAAACGATCCTCACAGATTTTTGAAATATGAAAAATTGAGCCCACAGCACATCAAAAGGTTTTACTGTTAACAGTTCTGTATATAGTTCCTATTTATTCTCGCCAAATCAATGGCTGATCATCCTCATAAAAAGTGACAACATTAGCCACATATCCAAGATGTAGTATGATTTTTTTTTAGAATTTTATCTCAAAAATTGAATTTTTTAAAATATGTTTAATTCTGTCCTCTGAAACCAACACTTCATACAGAGAAAACTACGTTACCCATAATCCAACACAAGCTCCACGAATCGGAGACATCGCTGTTGGCAACCCTACCCAACCCCCGCCGAGGATTACAATGACTAAATCGATTGATTGGCAACTGACTGAGTACACAGCTGCTGAAGTTAATGTTCAATTATGAAGAAAAGCAAACAAAACCTGTAAAAATTAATAAACATATCTCATCCAACATTTTTCAATCAATTAACACCAAACTTGCTACACTGGATCTTCAGACTGTAATTCACAAACTCATTGACCATTGTTGAATTATCAAAATCGAGCTTACAACGCATCAAAATGTTTTACAAATGTTTTACGATACGAATGTACAAAATGAACATTGGAATGTCAACTTTCCTGTTGTCCTATTCTCTCGCTTATTGCTCCTAAACTTGTCGGAAATTGCCTGGCCCCGCCTCATCGCTGCGAAGCAGCTTTAATTATTATTAAAATCGGTTTTTATTTATTTTTTATCTTTATTGAGATATGCCGCTAGGGCGTGGGTAGGCTCCTCAGAACTCCTGCCCTTTTCTTTTTTAAATAATATTCTCTATTCAATAATCTAATTATGTCAAAATGTTCCAATATACAGTCCTTATTATCAATTTGTTTTAAGTCCTTCATCCATTCCCGCACGTTATAGCTCCCATATTATGACGAGACTTGAATATGACGAGACGTAAGAATGGGTTAATGTCAACAATCCTTACGCAGAAGTTGTTTGTGAATATATATTCGGGTGTGTAAATGTTTTTACGAATACGCCAACGAATACGTCGATGTCCCGCAAATAGCCTAGGCTGAACGTAGACCTAGGCTACATAGCTACTACATTGCTGCGGCGCCGCTATAGTCAGACTGGCCGCGTGACTGCCGAGCTACACCAAACCTTTTCACGCGCGTCTCTTGCGTGGAACTCACGCGCGCGTACTTCGCGTTTGGAAAGATTCAATTGTCGACGATACCGGCTACAATTGGTTCTATTGTTTCCCCTATATTTTCCCCTATATTGTGTCCAGAAATGCAAAGTTGGTGTTTCTTTCAATTGTCATAGTATAAATGTAGTCCACTAAATACTAAATATGTCTCCCATGACCATCTAGCCTACGGGTCCTAATACATAGGAAGCCTGTGGAAAACATATATACACACGTGCTTCTTATTACCTCCTTGATACCCACACCTGTGTTTATTTAATATACAGAACTGTACAATAGATGGCCAGCAAAAACCTATGGTGTTTCTCGGCATCCAACTGGATCTCTGCTACCAGATTGTGGTAGTGCCCTTACTCTCTCCTCCTCTGGTTCAGAGGGTGAACCCACCATCTACGGGTCTCCCTGCGTGTCTGCAGCTGCAGTCTCCGCAGGGGCAACAGCAACCCAAGAGCCCTAATGCGATTCACAGCAGCTGACAAAAGACACACTTATAGGTCTATCCTTTCACAAAATGGGGTCCAAGGTCCTTGAGGGGGTTCCAAATAGACATTTACAGGTCTATAATTAGCCTAACTCAGAGTACAAATGGAACCTAATAAGAACCACACTGGTCTAAAAATGTTGCAGTAAATCCAAGTTTAATCAAGACACCGCAATAACAATCACTTTGTAGCCTAATCAAAACGTTTTGTAAGTTAGGGTGAATACAATATTCATAGCTCCTTAGGTATAGCCTACTGAAGAATAATAGCTATAGTAATGATTAATCATGATTATAATGAATTCAAATAACATTTCAGTATTTAAGGAAGTGTAGAACATGTCAACAACATATGCCTATATGCGACTACAATTATTAGGCTACATTATTACAACTAGTTTAAGTTACATGATCAAGAGTGTACACTATTATGTTGCCTACAATACATGGGCGTAACCATGCATTCATTGGAGGGGACATGTCCCCTGGAATATTGAAATATGCCAATCTGTCCCCCTCAATAATATACAGTACACAAAATAAAATAAAATCCTCTCGTTTTTTAAAGCTTGTGCATGGATCTGTGTCATATTTCCTATTTATTTTCAAATTATTTCTGTTGGAAAACAAGTGTGTGAGATGAGACCCCCTCCCTGTAGTCTACAGTGGGTTTGTTCCAACCTGCTCACAGACACCAGCGCGCGCGGCACACAGTGCACGCTGACAGAGCTTCGTGTGAGGGAACACGGAACGAAAGAGCATCTATTCGGTACTTGACTGTTGATAATTGAATGGCGGCACGCACATCAACCGCCGTCATTAATAGCCGTGAAGTCACAAGTGTCCTATCCGGTCTGTGACATCACGGGTGTTCGCACTATGGCGTAACATGTACATTAACGGCAAGGTACATCCTGCTGTAACAAGTGGACAAGCGTCAGTGTGGTGTTTGCGATTAGATTAACATGTTGCTAAAGATGTGTCTTTGCCAATATGTTCGATAGTGCAAGAAATATTTTTTTTAGAACCCGAGAGAGGGTGCCATGTGGACATACATTCCAAGGTCCTGAGGCGACGCCCTTTCAGCCAAACCCGTTCCTGGACCTTGATGGAGTCTTTAGAGGAGTTTTGTGCGCTCTCTCTATGATCCTGATCGTTTCTTGGTTATTAGATCAATGGAGAAATCGCCAAGGAAAAATAAGGTTGGTAATCAAAGTTTCATTGTACTTTAATAATTTACAATTCAAACAATTACAGAAGCTGCTCTGTCTTTGTGAAGCCTTAATGACCTCAACATCCATCTGGTATTTCCTTTATAAATTAGGATGAAAACCGTGAAGACTTATTGGTAAGTTCATAATGTTTTTTGCAGTGTATCCAACAGTGTTTGTGTGTGTGTGTGTGTATGCACGTGCGTGTGTTTGTGCTTGCATGTGTGCGTGCATGCATGTGTGAGATGTGTGTTTATGTGTAAAATGTGTGGTATGATGCATTTTGATTATACAAGTGTACTGAAATCATCAAAAGTCATTTTTTTATTCATTTATTTTATTCTATCTCAAAAGGGACGAGCTGGACAGTGTGACAGCCCGGGTCGACAGCTGCCTTGCCCGTCTGGAAGTACTAATGCAGATGCATGAGCTCCATTGGGACTGTCGAGGACAAGACGTTCCAGGTTCTGACTCCTATGATCCGGGGGGCTGTGGAGAAGACCCGGTGTCTGAGATGAGTGGAGGCTCCGCCCCCGTGCCGTCTGGCGGCGTCGCCGAGCCCTTCCCGACACACAAGGGCAAATGTTCAAAGGGCAAATCTGAGCTGAACGTTCCGCTCTCAGCCGAGGCCGACAGGGAACGTGACCTGGTGCTGCCTCGCTGTCAGAGGCTCTGTTGCAACAGCGCAGACTCTCTAGTGAACAGGGCAGCTGTCACAGCTCCATCTGACACAGCACTGTCTGTCACAGATCCATCTGCCAGTCCACCACTCTCCATGACCAGGACCAGTAGAGGAGACAGCCCCGCTAGCCACTTATCCACCCCCATGGCATCTACTGGTGTGGCGCTAAAGGGACAATCCGACCCGGACGTTCCACGATCGCCCGAGTCCCACTGGAGGCGAGGTCCGGAGGTCTCTCTGCATCAGAGGCTCTTTCACGAGACGTCGGAAAGAGACCATCAAAGAGCAGCCACTTCCACCTCGGACTCTCTGATGAAGAGGTCACCTGACACAGCCCCGTCTGACCCATTCCCTTCCATCACAGCTCCATCTGTCAGACCACCATTCTCCATGACCAAGACCGGTAGAGGAGACAGCCCTGCTAGTGCCTTATCCACCACCATGGTGTCCAGTGGTGTGGCACTAAAGGGACGATCTGAGACGGACGTTCCACGATCACCCAAGGCCCACTGGACACGAAGTCCGGAGGTCTCCCTGCGTCAGAGTCTCTTTCGCGAATTGTTGGAAAAAGTTGCTCAAAGAGCAGCCACTTCCACCTCGGAGTCTCTGATGAAGAGCGAACCTGACAAACCCACGTCTAACACAGCCCCGTCTAACACAGCCCCATCTGACACAGCCCCGTCTGTAACAGGTCCATCTGACACAGCCCCGTCTGTAACAGGTCCATCTGACACAGCCCCGTCTGTCATAGGTCCATCTGTCAGACTACCATTTGCGATGACCAAGACCGGTAGGGGAGACAGCCCCGCTAGCCACTTATCCACCCCCATGGTGTCCAGTGGTGTGACACTAAAGGGACGATCTAAGTCGGACGTTCCACAATCACCCAAGGCCTACTGGACACGAGGTCCGGAGGTCTCTCTGCGTGAGAGGCTCTTTCATGAATTGTTGGAAAAAGTCCATCAAAGAGCAGCCACTTCTACCTCTGAGTCTCTGATGAAGAGTGAAACTGACACAAACCCGTCTGACCAAGTCCCTTCTATCACAGCCCCGACTTGATGACCAGACTCAATGACCAGACTCGATTACCAGACTCGATGACCAGACTCAATGACCAGACTCGATGACAAGACTCAGTGACCATACTTGATGACCGGACTCCCCAGTTCCCCCCAACACTAGCCACTGAACAAACACAAGACGTTATGTTTTGTGCTTTTAATGATTTCATTTGAGAATACATTTTCTGAACATTCTTTGCCTGTGTTTGGGTCATATCTCCATTGTATCCTGATGCGCGCTAACCAGTGCCCATTCCACGGCTGTGCTTAGTGAGCTGCATGGACTAAGAGACGTGCAATAAAATGTGTAATAAAAATCAAATTAAAGCCGCAAGCAACAATGAGACGAGGTCCTACAGTTACACCCCTTTAAGACTGACAGACAGGGTGAGACTGACCAGACAGACCTGGTAAATCCAGCAAGACCAGCCAATGACCAGCTGTGGTTTGTAGCTGGCTCTCACTGGATTTACCAGTAGAGTATGACATCAACCCTGTATTGAGTTCATTGTATCACACATTTACCATGGGCGTAATTTTACATACCATCCAGCTGCAGATTGACAGACAGGGTTTTATTGATTGATTAATAATAATAATAATAATAATAACAATACTACACTATGTAGCCTATATAGCACTTTTCATACAAATAGCTCAAAGTGCTTCAAATAAAAATAGACCTAAAATAAACAACAAGCAGGTAAATAAGATGGAAGACAAAACACAATAAGAGATGAAGATAAGAAATCAAGTAAAATACAGTGTAAAATTACAATTTAATAAAATATTGTGCTGGAGATAAAAGAAAGAAAAGTACAGTAGCCTGCAAGTGCAAAAGGAGCTAGTTAAAAGCTTAAGTGAAGAGATACGTTTCTATCTTTCTTTTAAAACTATTTAGCGAGCTGGCTTCCCTGATATCTATAGGTAGGCTGTTGTGTTCCATAGCTTTGGGCCATAATTGACAAAGGCTGCACTCCTGATCGGCCGACTGTTGTTGCTGGGAACTTCTAGTAAACCAGCAGTGGATTATCGCAATGTTCTTGAAGGCGCGTAGTTGATAAGGGAGTTAGCAATGCTTAGTCCTCGCCCATTAAGGGCTTTGTATATAAGGAGGAGGACCTTAAAATCAACTCTAAATGTAACTGGAAGCCAATGTAAAGCATTTAAGACTGGACAAATGTGCTCTCTCCTCTTGGTTTTTGTTAACAGTGGGCCTGCAGAGTTTTGAATGAGCTGAAGTCTCTCAGTGGTTTTGGGGGGGGGGGGGGGGGCAGTGAAGAGTGCATTAATATATCCGTTTGCTTTATATATGGCCGTACTTTAGCTATTTCTAAGGTGGGGATATGAAGTTAGGTCACATTTTTAGCTATATTAGCATTAGCCCTATTTTGCTAGTTACGGCTTCGGTAGGGATTTTGATAGCTTCTTCATACTATTATCATGTAATCTCTGGTTATACTGTAGGCTATTTGTAGCTAAGAGTAACTGTAGCCTACTTTGTTTTATTTTTTATGTTCATTATGTTCTGTTGTCCAAGTAGGCTATGATTTATTCCACGTTCTTGTTAGTTGGCTACAAATGTGTGTTATCGGTGATAGACTGCATTTACCGTTTTCGGCCACAGGAGGGCAGCAACAGGCTTAGACAGATGCTCAGTTTCAGCAATTCAATTAGTATTTGAGTTAGGATTTTTAGTTATTTGTGTAAGTATTTCTGTTAGTTATCTGTTAGTGGTCTTGGACCTTGCAGGAATGACATCTGATACAGTAGTTGTGGGTGGATATTAAATCCACTTATAGATTTCCTCTTAGCACTGGGGTTCTTTCGCCCCAAGCAAATTGTCTTTGTGCCATTTGTGCAGATCTGTGATTTGATGATTTATGGATGTCTTTATCCCTCTAACACAGAGTAGGAGAGCCATCCAGCTGCAGAGCCAGGGGCCAGGGCAGGCCTGCAAATGGATGCTATAAAAAGTATTTCTTTTCTGCACCTCACCTTTCTGCGCATTGTGTTGCCTCTGGGTATGAAATGCGCTATATAAATAAAGCTTTGATTGATTGATTGAAATAGAGGGAGGGGGTAGCCCGCTACTGTTGAGTGACAGTTTAAATATTGAGGGATACCCCTCCAGCTGAAAGTGGCTGATTGGTCACATATTTATAGGCTATATTCTCTTTACGTTGCCTTAATGTTTGTGAAACGATCTTAACACACAAAAATAACAGGTCACAGGGCATGACGTTTCTGTTATGTGTATGCAGCTGACCTATGGGGGCTCGCAGGTGTGCGTCACCCACGTGTAGTCCACACAGGCTGTCCCCTCCGAGAAAGTCCTCCTGACGAAACTGTAAAAGTACCGGTACACAATTGCAAGAAAGCCCTAGAGATGTTTGACAATGAAATTACTAATGATCTCCATTTCATACTTGCAATACAACAGGGATATCTGACTTAGTCCTGGGGAGCCATACGTGTGCCTGTTTGCGTGGATGGATTTGTTGCAGCCATTCGACCATACAAGGATGAGCTGAATCGGAATTGTTATTTCAAAGCTGAAACAAAAGCCCAGCACACCCTGTGGGATTACATTGCGTGTGTGTGTGGCCTACATGTGTCAGTGTATGTTTCTTTCTTCTAATACGCACATTATTCTGCAGCTCTGCACATACAATTGTGTGTATGAATGTCTACATGTCTGTGTTGTAGGTGAATGGTGAGACAGACTTTGTTGCTCGCAACAAGTTCCAGCAAGTGGTGAAGGATGTAACTTTTGCCACTATGGCTCACCATTGGAGTAAGAACCAGGGCCAGACTGGATACGTCAAGGTAACAGCTTGCCAACCTAGTTGTTGACGCGAGGAGATTTCAGTTGGTCTCCACTGTCATTGTCTAATGTTGCTGAATCGTCTGCATTTCAGAGTCTGCTGACGGCGGAGGTGCTCTCTAAAACAAATGTGAATGAAGGAGCTTCACTGTCCGAGCAACTGGCTCTCACTATGGGTCAGTGGGCTATACACTGAAAACTGCATGTATGTTTGAGCTTATCAATTCAAGTATTTCCTGTTTCTATTGAGACTTATTCCCGGAGTGATAGTCAGTGAGAAAGACATGAGGAGGTGTGACGGGTTGTGTGGTATAATATTCAGTGATGTCACTTCCTCCTGTCTCTTCTCCCAGGTCAGCTTGATGAGAACATGTCAGAGAGGCGGGCGCCGGGCGGTGGGCATGCCTGCTGGCTGGCACGTCGGCTCGTACATACAGTACACGGAGGTGCGGCCGGCCAGTCTGACATCGCCATGGGGCGCTACGGCGTCCTGGTGGGGTTCCAAGGGGGCAAGGAGGGGTCGCAGGACACCCCGGAGCGCAAGCTGGGCCGGCGTGTAGTGGGGGAGGCCCCGGTATCCCTGGGCAACATGGGCGACCTGCCCTGTGGTGAGGCAAAGACATGGCTGCTCTCTCAGGCCCTCCTCCCAGACTCCCGTCGGACCCCAGTGTGGCCCAGTTCCTGACCGAGCAGGGGGCCCCAGGGCTTGACTCTGTCAGGTTTCAGTGTGGTGAAGCAGGCAGCGGTGTGGCAGAGTGAACGGACTCGGGGGTGGGGGGGACAGCAGGATTTTGTCATGTTCTGTTATTTTTTTTAACCTTTGTTTGTTACTGATTTGGCTGAAGTGCAAATGCACAGTCCAGTGTCAAGCAGATGGACTCAACCAGTTTCGATGTGTCATCATGAAACTTCTACAAGATTTTGGAGTGTGTCTGTGGGAATTTTTGCCCATTCATCCAGAAGAGCATGTGTGAGGTCAGACACTGATGTTGGACAAGAGGGCCTAGCTCGCAATCTACGTTCTGGTTCATCCCAAAGGTGTTCGATGGGGTTGAGGTCAGGGCTCTGTGCGGGCCAGTCATCTTCTTCCACACCAACCTCACCCAACCATGCCTTTATGGACCTTGCTTTGTGCCCTGGGGCACAGTCATGCTGGAACTGAAAAGGGTGTTCCACAAACTGTTCCCACAAAGTTGGAAGCAGAGAATTGTCCCGAATATCTTGGTAAGCTGAAGCATTAACATTTCCCTTCACTGGAACCAAGGGGCCTAGGCCAACACCAAAAAAACAACCCCAGACCATTATCCCTTCTCCACCAAACTTTACAGTTGGCAAAATGCAGTCAGGCAGGTAATGTTCTCCTGGCATTCGCCAAACCCAGACTCATCCATCAGACTGCCAGATGGAAAAGCGTTATTTGTCACTCCACAGAACACGTTTCTACTGCTCCAGAGTCCAGTGGTGAAATACTTTACACAACTACATCCGACGCTTGGCATTGCGCACCACTCCATCTGACGCTTGGCCATCTCGTCCAACATCAGTGTCTGACCTCACAAGTGCCTTCCCAGAAGAGTGGAAGCTGTTATAGCTGCAAAGGGAACCCAACTCCATATTAATGCCTATGAATTTAAAATGGAATGCCATAAAAGCTCCTGTAGGTGTAATGTGTAGGTAGCCCAATACTTTTGTCCATATAGTGTAAATACAAGGTCCACAAGCTAACATGGTCAAATGTAAACAATTCAACACAGTTATACCCTGTACTACAAAGATACCTATATTATGCTACAATAATAAAATGTTTTCCAATACGGCGACACACTCAGAAACATTTGTGTAGGGCGCTAACAGGCTTCTACAGACCATACTGGATACCCTGCATTGAACACACGCATAACATTCTCATTTTTGTAGACCTGTACCTGCAATCGGTGACTTACTGTCAACTAAGCAACTTCATCCTAGAAGGAGCCGAGTCATTCACAGACAGCAATAGTTTTACACAAGATTATAGTTATATTTACTACATGGCATACAATACAGATCATGCACATTCAAGAAACATTCGACATAAACCATAACAATAAAACAATAAAAACTACTGCATGTTAAAGCTTAGCAGTGAGTCTGATGCTTTAGTGCCAGTGATGCAAATCCATAGAGGTAGTCATTTCTCTGTTCAGTTAGTCCTCACCTTAGGACAAAGTATGGCATTGGGGGGAGGCAGGGGTCACTCCAACGTCCACTCACACAGCCATTGCTCACACTGCCTCCTCTGCTCCTCACTTTCCCTTCCGAGAGTGCCTCTCGACCTCCTCTTCCTGCTCTCCTCCTCCTCTCTTTTCACTTTCTCCTCCTCCTCTGCCCTCCTCCTCCCCTCCTCCTCCTCATGCCTGTGCTTCAACAGGGCCTCCACAGCGCCCTCTACAGTCAGTAGAGAGCGCTGCGGGAGCCACTTGGGGTCGGTGGCGGCAAGGAAGGGGTCTCCGGCCGTAGCCTGCAGCGGCTGGGGCTCCAAGGGGATGTGGAGTAGGTGCGCATGCAGCATCATGCGGTAGGGGCCGCTGTCGGCCCCCAGGCTGTAGGTGAAGTCCCCCACGATGGCGTGGCCCAGCGCACAACAGTGCACCCTCAGCTGGTGGGTCCGGCCTGTGGGGGAATAGAACACCAGGGGTGAGGTAGAAGGTAGTCTGGAGTCAAGCGCCACAGGGCATGGGGGCGGAGCCAGTGCATTAACTTTCAAACCCAGCTGCATTTGAACAGCCAATCATGAAGGCCAATCAGCCTTGAGTAGTCAATACAGGCATAACGTTGAGAGGAATTTGATTGGAACATTGACAAGTGGGCGGGCTTTAACAACTTAGATTTGATAGACAGATAGCGTTGATTTTCAGGTGGATATCGTGAGATTACGTTGACCTTGCTCTTGCATTTACAGAAAGAAAAAAATCATAGGATTTGATATAAGATTACAATGAAACTGACATTTTGTACATTTTTTGCCATACATTGTTAAATAGGTGCACACTAGGATGTGATCCAAAATGGAAAAAGTGCATTTTTGATTTCATGGCGTCTTAAAGGTGGGTACAGAAATCCGACGCTAGACTATGGTTATGGTTTTACAGCAAGCCGTGCGTCTCCTACCTGTGAGAGGCTGCAGCATCACCTTCGTGACGGGATCCCCATCATAGAGGCCGTACTCCAGAACCGTCAGCTCAGTTTGGCACGGCTTCGGGTTCTCACAGCCTGGGAGAGAGGGAGCCCTGGAGTTACCGCTACAGATAACCACAGCAGCGTCTTGGAAAAACAGATCTCAATAATACAGAAACCCACACACTACACAGTTACACAGTACAGTAGGTTCTGACCCTCAGTTCCCTCGATGCACATCATGTGCGTTTTCCCCTCTGAGGTGTTCTTGCCGATGGAGAAGTCAACAGTCATCCTCTCCTCCTCCACCCAGCCACGCACCTGGGGGAGGAGATAGAACATAAGATTACAGCACACATATCTATAAATGACTACATGTTCACAGTATACAGGATTAGGATTAGTTCCTCTCAATATAACTACCCTCTATCTCAACCTAGACACTCTGCCTCACAAAGCCACACCAGGACACACTAGATTGTGGTAGATTAGGTACTGAGCTGGCTTTATTTGTATGGTGTGTGTGTGTTGTATGTTACCAGAGCGAGGTAGGCCTTGGTGACTCTGCGGTCCTTGAAGCAGCGGTAGGCCCTGCCGGCAGCAGCCTTGTTCAGGGCCACACACAGAGCCCCGCTGGTGGAGAAGTCCAGCTGGTGGCAGAACCTGACCCAGACAGACCGCAGCGTACACAGGATCACACGGACACTCATGGACAATAGAACATCTTGTATAATAGAATGGGCTTCGTGCAATATAATGGCGTAGTATCTAAAGGGTGCCAAACTGGTCTTTGGTGTAGGTAACTTCATCCTGGTTCTCACCTCACCTTCAACCGCTGAGTGATGTGTTTTCTTGCTGACTATATTCTGCTGCTTTGACAAGGCCGTGCAATATTTCTGCACCACAGCACAGATGCTGAGTTTACAAACACAATTTAACTCCCCTTGAAATAACCTAAACTCTGTCTGTCTTTGTGATTATTAGTTAAGCTCTTAATTGCATCAATGTTTACACAACCTTAAAAAAAAAGAAGAAGATTTTACATGCCTTTAGATGCCCCCTTCCACACACACAGACAGACACACACACACACACACACACACACACACACACACACACACACACACACACACACTCTTTCTCGCTGTCACCTGAAGCCGTAGTAGGTGCCGGGGTCGGCCAGCTCGGGGAAGCGCATTCTGAGCTGGGACTGCACGGTCTGCTTCTCGTACCACATCTTGCTGTCGATGCGGATGTCCCAGTGCTTGTCCACCACGATGAAGTCATCGCTCTGGAACAGCACACACAGACTGTCCAGGCTGGCCGGCTCCATCGTCACAGCTCACACCCACCTGTCTCAGGTGGAGCATGGAGGTTTGAAGTTGGTCAATAAACACCCCACCCCACCATGTCACATGCTGTTCACACCTATGGACTGATCTCCATGGAAGCCATACGGCCAATTTGACCTTGACGGTGAGTCGTTCGTGTCTGGTGAGTGGCTTTTCCATATCTCAAACAATTTGAAAGTTTTGAGGTTTCAAGGATGTTTTTGTCATATGTACAAGATCATGTACATATCATCAGGGGTGTAGTGGAGGGTATCCCAAGTAAACTCAGTTTACCCACCTCTTTAAAACGAGTTTACTCACGTACGTTCTGATCAACTGTATAAATCAATGAGGGGAAACAAGGTGTATTTACACCCCTGTAACATGAAATGCTCACAAAATTCCCACTGTAACACATACTGGTGTGAGCTAGCCCACAGCCGGGGGGTAAGCTAAATAACTATCCACATGCCCTACCCACGTTTCATGTTTATGCAAAACAATTTACATAGTAAAAAACCCTGTGACTCTGCTTGTTATGTTGCAAAGCAACCACGATTATAGCTAGCTTAAAACACACAAGCATTAGCTAACTTTGCTAAAATAGGATAGGGCAACGTTAGTTCTAGGGTACAGTAAGTTAGTACTAACGTTGGCTAGCTAGCTAGCTGGTGTTGTGCCGAGGGAGCGAGCCAACTATGTATCTAAATTTGCTCAATTATCTTTCACAAATATGTAGCTACTAGCTAGCATATCAACTTAAATTTCATCCGAGCTTCTGTACCTGGGGTTGTAGGTCTATGATATATTTTGATCCCACTTGTGCCATTCATTCCCAGCCAAGTTCACTCCCGTCGAACCGCATGATTGTGATAGTCAACAAATGCAGATAGGCTACAGCAATGGGATGAATGACAGATGCGGAAGTAGGCGTATCTTAGAGAGAGAGTAAAGTCTGGCAACGCGAGACTAGAGAGAGAGAGAGAGAGAGAGAGAGTAAAGTCTGGCAACGCGAGATTAGAGAAAGTAAATTAAATTAAACGTTTTTTTCAATACTTCAGGAGCTCTCTTCATCTTGTTGTTTGTCATATTTTTGGTAACCACTTATCTTTACCCTTGACATTTACTTAGATTACATTACATAACAGTCATTTAGCAGATGCTTTTATCCAAAGCGACTAACAATAATTGCATTTAATGTAGTCCATGTACTACTACACACCAGAACTCACAAGTGTATCTTCTTTCTAAACAAGTGACTAAGAACATAATCTAGTGCCAAAGGCAAAGTGCAAAGGTAGCAAATTAAAAATGCAATAGGTGCTTAAGAGGGAGGATCCTGGTAGTACTTCTTGAAGAGGTGAGTTTCGAGCCGGTGGGGAAAGATGGACAGTGACTCTGCTGTCCTGACGTCTGTCGGCAGTTCATTCCACCACTACAGGGCAGTGGTGCCCCCCCCCAACACACACACACACACACACACACACACACACACACACACACACACACACACACACACACACAAACACACACACACACACACACACACACACACACACACACTGCCATTTGTGTCAATGACAAAGTCAGAATAGCCTATCCCTGGCCTGTATTACACCAACACTGACATGGCAAATCAATCCTCTATGAGTTTAGGGTGGGTCATCTGTGATAGGACTGTAGTTCCCTAGTTCTGACAGCAGAGGGTAGTAGCTCAACCCTTCTCCAGTGATATTCTTACTGTAGTTACTAGCTAGCTAGGTTCATCCTGTTCTAACAAACAGCTATGTTTATGTGAGGCGCCTACCAAGCCATCCACTCTACCCATCCCTGTTTGCCCACTACCTCTGATTGAGAGCAGGTTAGAATAGCCGTCCTTGTAAACAATAACAGTTACACATACAGTCACAGTTGCAGTATAGTCCTGGTGAGTTGTGCCCCCACGCAGGCCTTTATTGATCTGTCCCAGATTCTGTACTGGGATGCCCGTCATGGTTGTGCTCTGTATGGTCCAGTACACACTCCTTCCAGTGTGTCATTACTGTCTCCACTGTCTCTCTGTCACCCTGGCTGACTGGTGCAGCTCCCCCAACCTACCTCACCCCGTGACACAATAAAAGTTACAATTACTACCATGCTATGACACAATGAGCCAAAAAAGTAAGATGTCATTCCATCTCATTTTTAGCTCCAGTAAGACCTTGGAAATGATTCTACAGAAAGCCTCCACTACTCTCCCTTCTCTGGCTAGGAGGAGAGTAGATTAGCCTCCACAGCTGGTGGTGTCAGACCTTTAATTCATTTGTCACCGTAAGCAGGAAAAATCTGCCATACTCAGTCACCCAGTACCTATAATCCTTCACCACGAGCGACATCTGACTTTGACTGAGGCCCCTCCCAGGGTTCACTGCACTGAGATGAGTTGTCCCTTGCGATCTTAGTGGGGTGTCTGCGTGTGTCCTAATATGGGTCTGGTCTGGGAGAATACAGCTGAGTGATACTGTGCTGACCTGCTATGATTGCTAGCACATTGCACTCTACTCAGCTACAATGGAGTGAAACACTGTGTGTGTGTGTGTGTGTGTGTGTGTGTGTGCGCGCGCGTGCACCAGTGTGCATGTGAGTGTATGTGTTGTTTCCAGGGTTTCTCAGGTTATTTTAGTTTGTGTAGGAGTTGGTTGGCCCAAACATACTCTCTTATGTTCCAAGGCTGCTCTGTTTTTGGATTGCAACAAGCCAACACCCCCCCTCTCATCCCTCCCCCTCCTCTCCTCTCCTCTCCTCTCCTCTCCTCTCCTCTCCTCTCCTCTCCTCTCCTCTCCTCTCCTCTCCTCTCCTCTCCTCTCCTCTCCTCTCCTCTCCTCTCCTCTCCTCTCATACCTTCTCCTCTCCTCTCCTCTCCTCTCATACCTTCTCCACTCCTCTCCTCTCATACCTTCTCCTCTCCTCTCCTCTCATACCTTCTCCACTCCTCTACTCTCCTCTCATACCTTCTCCTCTCCTCTCCTCTCTTCTCATATCTTCCCTCTTCTCCCGTCTCCTCTCCTCCTCTCAATACTTTCCCTATCCTCTCCTTGCATCTCCTCTCATATCTTCCATCTCCTCTCCTCTCCCCTCCTCTCCCCCCACCCCTTCCTCTCTCCTCTCCTCTCCTCTCCTCTCCTCTCCTCTCCTCTCCTCTCCTCTCCTCTCCTCTCCTCTCCTCTCCTCCCATCCCTTCCCCTCTCCTCTCCACTCATACCTTGCTCTCCCCTCTCTTCTCCTCTCAAGGTCAAGGTGTATTCATCACATACCACATCATACAGTTACAATGAGCAGTGAAATGTTTTTTCATCAGATATCAGATTGTGCACACACTAAGTAAAGTAAAATAAGAAATACAAGTTGGGCCCCAGTAATATGTACAACAGAGATGCATGGCCATCATGTAAAACAGTACAGTTTTTTTTAACCACAGTACTATGTACTGCGGTGAGCAGAGTGCTATGTACTCCTCTCCTCTCCTCTCCTCTCCTCTCCTCTCCTCTCCTCTCCTCTCCTCTCCTCTCCTCTCCTCTCCTCTCCTCTCCTCTCCTCTCCTCTCCTCTCCTCTCCTCTCCTCTCCTCTCCTCTCCTCTAATCACATCCCCTGTCCTCTCCTAGTTGCTTTGGTTGAGCTTATGGGTGGATGTATGTGTTGGAGTGTTTGAGTGAGAGTGTGTGTGCGGGGGTCCTAGACCCTGCAGCATGTTGTATAACACTGCCAGGCCCCATCGTCGTGGGCGACAGATTGACCCATCAGTGCAGAAGGCGTTGCTATCACTGAGATGGGAATCTTCCAGCCAGATTGCCTTTAAAGAGAAATGAAAAAGAAATGATAGAGAGAGGAGAGAGAACGAGAGAGAGAGAGAGAGAGAGAGAGAGAGAGAGAAAGGAGAGTAAAGTACCCTCAGGCCTTACATCCAGTAGAACTGTTCACCAGAGTCTCCTGTAATCAGCAGTAAGATTCAGCTGTAAGCACTGTTGGCCTACTCACACATGGCTGGGAGGCTGTGGATGCTGTACTGAACATAATATTGAAGAATTCTTTACCTGATCCTCAGGCTAGCGAGTGTACATAGCAGACATTTAGCGTAAGATCCTTTTCTGAACGCTGAACACGTTTTTTTGTTTATTTTAATTTCTTTGAAAATCGCTGTTCTGACAGGTGTCTTCTCTAATCCTGCTAGGCTGGGTTGGGAGGCTGGGTTGAGGGGCTGGGTTGAGGGGCTGGGTTGAGGGGCTGGGTTTAGGGGAAGGGTTTAGGGGAAGGGTTTAGAGGTTGGTTGTGTGGCTGGGTAGTGTGGCTGAGTTTAGGGGAAGAGGTGGATTGAGGGGCTTGGTTGAGGGGCTGGGTATAGGGAAGGGGTTAGATGTTGGCTGAGGGGCTGGGTTCAGGGGATGGGTTCAGGGGATGTGTTCAGGGGATGTGTTTAGGGGATGTATTTAGGGGATGGGTTCAGGGGATGGGTTCAGGGGATGGGTTCAGGGGATGGGTTCAGGGGATGTGTTCAGGGGATGGGTTCAGGGGATGTGTTTAGGGGATGGGTTCAGGGGATGGGTTCAGGGGATGTGTTTAGGGGATGGGTTCAGGGGATGTGTTTAGGGGATGGGTTCAGGGGATGGGTTCAGGGGATGTGTTTAGGGGATGGGTTCAGGGGATGTATTTAGGGGCTGGGTTCAGGGGATGGGTTCAGGGGATGTGTTTAGGGGATGGGTTCAGGGGATGTGTTTAGGGGATGTGTTCAGGGGATGTGTTCAGGGGATGTGTTCAGGGGATGGGTTCAGGGGATGGGTTCAGGGGATGTGTTTAGGGGATGGGTTCAGGGGATGTGTTTAGGGGATGGGTTCAGGGGATGTGTTTAGGGGATGGGTTCAGGGGATGTGTTTAGGGGATGGGTTCAGGGGATGTGTTTAGGGGATGGGTTCAGGGGATGGGTTCAGGGGATGGGTTCAGGGGATGTATTTAGGGGATGTGTTCAGGGGATGGGTTCAGGGGATGTGTTTAGGGGATGGGTTTGGGTGGGTTGGTTGGCCAGGTGGCTGGGTGCTGGTCCTGGGTGTTTTGTGGTTGTTGTGATAAAAGTAACGGACAAAAGCAGACTATGGGATGACCTTATTATGGTGGAGAAAGGTATGTATGGATTAAACGGAGACGAGGAAATGGTGGACGAGGAAGAGTTTCATAACCCAATCCAACTGAACAGGATCCATCTCACATCTGATTGGCTGTTGTTGGGGTTTACCTGGCTGCACTGCAGATACGTAATTATGACCGGGTGGCAAGAGAGGGCTTAGTGATCATAACACGCACACACACACACACACACACACACACACACACACACACACACACACACACACACACACACACACACACGCACACAGACGCACACACGCAGACACACACACAGAACTGTTTATCTCAGCAAGGCGTGGCTTTGTAATTGAACGGTTATATAGGGTTATTGCGTGTGTGTGTGTTTTTTTTATCGTTACTGCGTCATTGGCTAGCTTTGTGGGGATTATTGTGTGTGTGTTTTTTGTGTCTGTCAGGTGTTATAGTGAAGAATGTGAGTGTCATCAGAGTCAGCTGGATGGGACGTGGCAGAGTGGAGCGTATTCAGTCTGCTGCTGGTACCTGCACACGGACTAAGAGTGTCTGAGAGCACATGTACCCAAGAGGACTGCTACAGAACCGGCCCGGAGAACCGAGAGCACTGGAGAACCGCTTCAGGGACAAAGGACTTTGAGAAAATCCTGTCGTATTTTTTCTCGTTGGCAGTAACTGCAGAGCCTCACCCCACCTTCCTTCAACCCCCTGTGGAGTTGTCGCCGGGGTGTTCAACCAGCCGGGCGTGCACGGCATCGACACACACACACACACCTGACCGGCCGTCCTAGCGGACACACAGGAGTAGGGATCACACTCGTGTGGATTGGCGTGCGGGAGCTAACGCACACCTCTGTTCTCTGCGGTATACGGCGTGCGAGGGTACGATGCAGGGCTCGTTCCTGCAGGCTCGCTGCCAGGAGCCCATCATGACCACGGACTGGGGCCTTCCTCTGCTGCTGGCGCTGCTCCTGCTGGGGCTGCTGTACGCCTTCCTCTACCTCCCCGCCCTGGCCCAGAGAGCCCTGCTGGAGCAGGCCCTCAACAACCAAACTACCGACATCACACCGCACGGCAAGGAGGACTAGCACACACACACACACACACACACACACACACACGCACGTACACACACACACACACACACACACACACACACACACACACACACACACACACACACACACACATATACACACACACACACAAACACACACACACACATGCTGGCTCATGCAAGTGTTATGATGAAATATGCTGGACGAGGAAGAAAGAGAATATGTGCAAGAGGAGAGGAAAGCATTTTGTAAATGTAAATATGTTTTTAAGGAGGGCCACCTGTGTACACTCTTTCAAAGTTGTTTCTCAATCTCAACTATGCAAAAAAGACAAAACTGTGTTTTAAACTATGTTTTGGTAATTCTAGAGACTAGCAATACTGTACATATATGACACTATGCAATATTCCACCATTCTCCTTGAACTACTATATTTGTGATGCTTACTTGTCTTATCTATCTATCTGTCTATCTAACTTCCTCTCAACAGATAACTGTTCTTCCAGAGGGTTCTAACCTGTTAAGCATCTTTTGTTCTTGTATATGAGTTTAACACACGGCCTAATAATAGTCAGAACAGTGCATTCCCTCTGCCTGTCATTTGAAGTGACATGGCTGGTTGTATCAGCTCTCTGTGAGGAGATGAAAATGTTCCAGGTTATTTCCACTCTAGGAGAGACAGAGCGACAAACAATATATAGAAACTATTATTTCCCTATACCTGTGACGCTGGAATTTACTGTCTACTGTAACTGCGTAGGAGGGAGAGGTGATGTTGCCCCTATGCTCTCCAGCTGTGTTTGTCATTCAGTGATCAGGATGAGGATTTGGAGCATAAGCTGTTCCTGTACGGGTGCCAAAGGACAACATCACACATCATAGAGTCAGGACTCACTGAATTACCCCTGATCCAGAAAACTAACCAGCCACCACTGATCAATATTATAAGGGCCCCAGTTGAATATATGAATCACGGGGCCAAAAGTTCCTGGCAACGCCCCTGCCTGTCATACACATTATATTGTACAGTATATGGCTGATCCATGATCACACTATAACGTATTTGTATTCTACTCTACACTGTAATAAAACATTGCTGAGGGTTCTGGTTCGGGATCGTCTCTTGTTTGTTGTCTCTGTCCCAAATCAATCCATGAGTCTTAACCATCTTAACCATGAAGCCTCTGTGAATATGAGGTGGAAACAATATTGCCACATGTAACAGTACCAAGGGCAGATTGGAGCTATTACCTCGTTATTTCCACCTGTCTAATCCCCTCAGGCCTGTGATAACATGCAGGGCTGCGGGCTGATTTGACACAAGCCAGATGTCTACCTATGACATTACCCACCAGCACCCTCTGCAACGCCATCGTTCACAAACGCTGCCTGCAGGGGGCAGAACTCTACTGTAGACAGCGTGGGAGAGGGAATGTGTGTGTGTGGGTGTTTGTTTGTTTGTTTGTTTGTTAGTTAGTTAGTTAGTTTGTGTATATGTGTGTGTGTGTGTTTGACCTTCCTCCAGTGTTCTGGTCAAATCTGACCGATGAACTGAACTTTTCCAAATCCTGATCGTGTTTTTCATCTGATTGCCTCAAGACCTTATGTTTTCCTCCACATTTGAACATATAACATTTCTGAACACCACTTTGAACCAAATGAAAGTTATTATATTATAATAGTACACCTTATTAGTGTTTGTGGCCAAATTTGGCCGGCCTGTTTTAACTGCTCTTATATTACGTAACATAAAATCCATAAATCATCACCAGAATTTGAGTAACACTTTTTTGTGCCCCTAGAGACATAAAACAAAATTTGGTGATGATTTATGGTTTTTGTATTAATATAAGAGCAGTTAAAACACACCGGCCAAATTTTGCCACAAACACTATAATAGAAGAGTAGCAACTGACACTGGAGAAAGGTTGAGAAAAAGAGAGAGAGAGAGACAGAGAGAGAGAAAGAGAGAGAGAGAGAGAGAGAGAAGGAGGTGAGAGAGAGAGAGAGACAGAAAGAGTGTGACCTTGGAGAGGGAACTCTCTCTACCCCCCACCTCTCTCTCTCTCTCCCTTTCTCTCTCTCTCACACACACACACACACACACACACGCATGCACGCACACACACACACACACACACACACACACACACACACACACACACACACACACACACACACACACACACACACACATTCTCTCTTCAGAAACAGTCTCTGTTTCTGTTTCTTAGTCTATCCTTTCATAGCTTGATTGATTATGTTGTTTGAGTGTGTTTATGTGTATGTTTGTGAGAGAGAGTGTGCTTATGTGTATGTTTGTGAGAGAGAGAGTGTGTATATGTGTATGTGTGTGAGAGAGAGTGTGTATATGTGTATGTGTGTGAGAGAGTGTGTATATGTGTATGTGTGTGAGATAATGTGTATATGTGTACAGTATGTGTGTGAGAGTGAGTGTGTATATGTGTATGTGTGTATGTGTGTGAGAAAGGGTGTATATGTGTTTGTGTGTGAGAGAGTGTGTTTGTCCTCCCTGGTGGTGCTAGGGTATTAACCCCCAGATGGCCGGTGGTTTAGTGAATGGTAGTAATGTATGTTAGTATGTTGGGGTTAAGGTAAGCTGAATGGTAGTAATGTATGTTAGTATGTCGGGGTTAAGGTAAGCTGAATGGCAGTAATGTATGTTAGTATGTTGGGGTTAAGGTAAGCTGAATGGTAGTAATGTATGTTAGTATGTTGGGGTTAAGGTAAGCTGAATGGCAGTAATGTATGTTAGTATGTTGGGGTTAAGGTAAGCTCCTCACTGACTGACCATGCTGCACTGGGCCACACTCTGGTCATCAACAGAGTGGTTAAAAGATTAATGGATAAAGACAGGTCAGATCACACTGCTGTGTGTGTGTGTGTGTGTGTGTGTGTGTGTGTGTGTGTGTGTGTGCGCGTGTGTGTGTGGCATTAAGCTGATTCAATCACCAGACCATGGCAGCCTTATTTTACCTTATTCCCACTGAGTACTGTTGTACATCATCAAATTACGCACCACATACCCCCCAACACACACACACGCCCATGCATGCATGCACACACACACTCGCACGCACGTACGCACACTAATGCACCGTTGGTGTTGGGAGTAGTCCAGTGTTGGGAGTAACTGATTACAAAGTAATGTATTACTGTAATCAGATTGCTTTTTTCTCTAACTTGTAATGTAAGGGATTACATTTGAATTTTCAGTAATAAGATTACAGTTACTGATCTAATAAAAATGTGATTACTTTTGAGTTACTACTTTTGATTGATGACTTTTGAGAGCGTGCCTGCTCTCTTCCATTTGGTTAATATGCGCATGTCTCTGCAGTCGTGGCTGAACTGTTTATGTCACCAGGTTTGAGATGTGCTGAGAGTTCTGTTAAAGGATCAGATCTTCTAGTGTCTATTATGATCTAAGATGCAAAACTGATCCTAGATCAGCACTTCTATGATTCGCGTAACAAATGACCTGGTGTTAGAAAGTAACTCAAAAGTAAAGTAATTAGCAACTGATTACTTTTCAGAGAGAGTAATTAGCAAAGTTATATAATTACAATTTAGAGAAAGTAATCAGTAGCTTTAATTGATTACTTTTATTAAGTAACTGCCTGCCACACTGCACCACACTCTCACCCACAGTCAACCCTCGTAGTGAGCATCGCTACGCACATATTTATTCAGAATAACTCTCAGAGATATGCTGGTTCACTCCAAGTCTTCTCTCCATCTCCCTAATCTTACCCTCCCTCTCTGCAATATATCTCTCCCTCTCTGTCTGTGTACCTCTCTCCTTTCCCCCTACCCCCCCCCTCTCTCTCTCTCTCTCTCTCTGTTCCCCTAAATGGTCTGCCTTGTTAACTAAATTGTGGTTAAATCCTGCCTGAGTCCTGAGTTGGTGGGTGATACAGAGAAAGATGGGTAGATGAGATGAGGGACAAAAGTGGATGAGGGAGGTATGTGTGAGAGAGAGAGGGCAGAGGAGGAGAATTAGCGAGGGAGGTGTGAGAAGGGATGATGGCCCGAATGTGTGTTCATGTGGGCTAATTCTCCAAGACGGAGCCATTAAAGATTAACCATGGATGTTTTATTGAGTAGAGCTGCATTCTCTGGGCATGGCTCTAAACACAGACCGCCTACGGTACAGTGCCTAGCCTATGTGTAGGGGTTGCGTGTATGTGTGTGCGTGTGTGTGTGTGTGCATGTGTGTGTGTGCGCTGTATGTGGGCTGTCTGCAGGCTTTCCCTCAAACAAAAGGAGAGAGACCATCTTTTAAAGACGTTGAGTTGTGCCTCCAGGCTCCACTTGTAAAAGGCTCTAGTGTGTGTGAGGGAGAAGAGGGGGGGGTTGACAGATAGGAGAGAGGGTTAGAGAAAGGAGGTGGAGAAGAGAGTGGACAGAGACACAGAGAGAGAGAGAGAGAGAGAGAGAGACAGAGAGAGAGAGACAAAGAGAGAGACGGAGAGCACCCGTCAGCACCAGCATGTAGACCCCCAGCCACGTCAGTGATGATGAGAAAGTGCTGCTCTGCTCCGCTGATCTCACAGCACATCTGATGTGACATCATCGGGGGGGGGGCTCTTACCCCTGTCCTGTCCGGACCTGCCCCAATCCATGTCCAGAGAGAGAACGATGGAAATGAGAGAGAGAGAGAGAGAGAGAGAGGGGGGGGGTGGGGGATGGGACAGGACGGGTGGTCTGTGTGTGACGTTTGTCTATGAATAGTTCATGCATGTGTGTCTCTGAGCTACCTCTGGGTAATGAGGCCTAGGGGACCAGGAGGAGAGAGAGAGAGAGAGAGGGAGGAGAGGAAGGGCAGAGGGAGGGAGGAGAGGAAGGACAGAGAGAGGGAGGAGAGGAAGGACAGAGGGAGGGAGGAGGGGAAGAATGGAAAGAAAGAAGTTTTTTTTTAGGTTACACTAACAGTCATTTAGCAGACACTTTCATCCAAAGCGACTTACAATAATTGCATTTAACGTAAGTAGTGAGTGTACTACTACTCGCCAGAACTCACAAGTGCATCTCCCTTCTAAACAATTGACTTAGAGCATAATCTAATGCTAAAGCCAAAGTGTAAGAGTAGCAAAATAAAAATATAATAGAATCCTGGTAGTACTTATTGAAGAGGTGAGTTTTGAGCCTGTGGTGAAAGATGGGCAGTGACTACTGTCCTGACGTCAGTAGGCAGACCGTGACTACGTTGATTGACCGCAGGGGCCTCGGAGTGACGGGGCAGCCAATAGCCCCGAGCTAGCAGAGCGTAGTGGTCGGGAGGGGGTGAGGGCTTGACCATGGCCTGGCGGTAGGAGGGGGCTGTTCCTTTCATTGCCCTGTGGGCTAGCACCAGAGTTT